>NC_092037.1:43921828-43987535 GCF_003086295.3 Arachis hypogaea | reverse complement strand
GAGAGCCATCCTGTTATCATTAGCTCTGCCTTGAGCCAAGAACAGGAAGAAGAATTGATCAAGGTGCTACAAACTCATCAAGATGCCATTGGGTGGACCCTAGCTGATTTGAAGGGGATAAGTTCATACATATGCATGCACAAAATCTTGTTAGAAGAGGATGCTAGACCCTCCATTCAAGCTCAGAGAAGATTGAATCCCACCATGAAAGAAGTGGTACAAAGGAGGTCATGAAGTTATGGCAGGCAGGGGTAATCTACCCCATTTCTGATAGCCCATGGGTTAGTCCCATCATGTAGTTCCCAAGAAAGGTGGCATAACTGTGGTGCCAAATGAGAGGAACAAACGCATACCCACAAGAACTGTCACAGGGTGGAGGATGTGCATAGACTACAGGAAGCTCAATGAAGCCACCAGAAAAGATCATTTTCCACTCCCATTTATGGATCAGATGCTTGAAAGGCTTGCAGGACATGCTTATTATTGCTTTCTGGATGGATACTCAGGCTATAATTAGATAGTAGTTGATCCAAGAGATCAAGAGAAAACATCATTTGTTTGTCCATATGGGGTTTTTGCGTATAGACGCATGCCCTTTGGATTGTGCAATGCACCTGCAACTTTCCAAAGGTGCATGCTGTTCATCTTTTCGGACATGATCGAAAAGTTTATTGAAGTTTTCATGGATGATTTTTCTGTGTTTGGAATTCTTTTCCTAGCTGCCTACACCATCTTGCCTTGGTGCTTAAGAGATGCCAAGAGACCAACCTAGTATTAAACTGGGAAAAGTGTCATTTCATGGTTACGGAAGGAATAGTCCTTGGCCATAAAGTGTCCAATAGAGGCATTGAGGTGGACAAAGCTAAGGTGGAACTCATTGAAAAACTACATCCACCAAGTAATGTCAAGGCAGTTAGGAGTTTTTTGGGACACGCTGGCTTTTACAGAAGGTTTATTAGAGACTTTTCTAAAATAGCCAAACCTTTGAGTAACTTGCTTGTCTCTGATACACCTTTTGTATTTGATAAAAATTGCATGCTAGCCTATGAACTGTTGAAGCAAAAACTTTCCTCTGCACCTATCATTGCCCCACCTGATTGGAACTTACCTTTTGAACTGATGTGTGATGCATCAGACCTTGCTATTGGGGCAGTGTTAGGACAAAGGAAAGACAATTTGGTACATGTGATTTATTATGCCAGTAAGGTCCTGAATGATAACCAAAGGAATTACACAACCACTGAAAAGAACTCTTGGCAATAGTCTTTGCATTTGACAAATTTAGATCATATCTCATTGGGTCGAAAGTCATTGTCTTCACTGATCATTCAGCTTTAAAATACTTACTTGCTAAACAAGAATCCAAACCAAGACTTATTAGATGGGTTCTTTTATTGCAGGAATTTGACATTGAAATCAAAGACAAAAAGGGTGTAGAGAACAAGGTAGCAGACCATTTATCAAGGATACCATTGAAGAGGAAGCACACAAAGCACACATATAAATGAGTGCTTTCCTGATGAACAACTCATGGTAATTCACAAGGCACCATGGTTTGCAGACATAGCAAACTTCAAGGCCACTGGGAGTCTGCCGTTGGAATTCAACAAGCATCAAAGGAAGAAATTGGTAAATGATGCCAAGTACTTCATCTGGGACGAACCATACTTGTTCAAAAAATGTTCGGATGGCATACTAAGAAGATGCATATCAGAGGAAGAAGGAAGGGAAGTCTTATGGGACTGCCATGGCTCCACTTATGGAGGACATTTTGCAGGAGAAAGAACAGCAGCCAAGGTGTTGCAGTGTGGTTTTTATTGGCCCACTATCTTCAAAGATGCAAAGGAACTAGTGAAGCATTGCCATGAATGCCAGAAAGCGGGGAACCTGCCAAGAAGAAATGAAATGCCTCAACAATTCATTCTGGAACTTGAATTGTTTGATGTATGGGGGATAGATTTCATGGGACCTTTCCCACCTCATACTCAAATAATTACATTCTTGTGGCAGTAGACTATGTATCCAAATGGGTTGAAGCAATAGCAACTCAACTAATGACAATAAGGTGGTCATGAACTTCCTAAGAAAACACATTTTTTGCCGTTTTGGGGTTCCAAGAGCAATCATCAGTGATGGAGGAAGCCACTTCTGCAACAAACCATTAGAGGCATTACTTCTAAAATATGGAGTCAAACATAAGGTAGCCACACCATACCATCCACAGACGAGTGGGCAAGCCGAAATATCTAATAAGGAACTCAAAGAATCTTGGAAAAGACTGTGGGAGCTTCAAGGAAGGACTGGTCGATTAAGCTAGATGATGCTCTTTGGGCATATAGGACAGCTTTCAAAACACCAATTGGAATGTCTCCTTACCAACTAGTATATGGAGAGGCTTGCCATTTGCCACTGGAGTTGGAGCACAAGGCATTTTGGGCCTTGAAACTCTTAAACTTGGACAGCAAAGCTGCTGGAGAAAGAAGGATGTTGCAAATTCAAGAGCTGGAAGAATTCAGAGCTGAAGCTTATGAGAATGCCAAAATTTACAAAGAAAGAGCAAAGAAGAAGCATGACAGCAACATAGCCCCAAGGAAATTCGAAGTGGGACAAAAAGTATTGCTCTACAATTCTAGGCTGAAGCTATTTCCAGGGAAGCTAAAATCAAGGTGGTCTGGACCATTCCTAGTCACCAAGGTCTCCCAATATGGACAAGTAGAAATCATGGAAGAAAAGTCACAAAGAACCTTCACTGTGAATGGTCAAAGACTCAAACATTACTTGGGAGATGTAGAGGAGAAGGACAAGGTTAAATATCACCTCAACTGAGGAAACTGACCGTTAAGCTAATGACGTTAAAGAGCGCTTGTTGGGAGGCAACCCAACCTGAGGTAACACTCTTTTGCTGTTTCTTTTATTTGTTTCAATAAAAAGGTGAAGTAGTTTCTGTGCATTGCAAAGAATTAAGTTTGGTGTTTCACACCAAACATGAATTCGTGGATCAATAATTCAAAGGGGAATGTGTAACTCTAAGTTTGGTGTTCCACCATAAAGATCAACTGAACACAACAACCTTTGAATTATATGAAAGGAATAACCATTCTAAGCAATCACAGAATGCATAAAATCCTTAGCAACAACTTCACTCCAAAGAGATTCAAGAATTCAAAGAACAGGGGAGTAAGTAGGAGACTAAGTTTGGTGTTCACACACCAACTTAAGACTCAGACACTTGCCCATACATCATTGAGCTAACCACTCAAGTGCTTGAAAAGCAAGCAACTTCATCACTAATTGCAGGAAAGGAAACAAGGATCTTAGAAAGAACATGAAGCAACAACTGGGAGAAGAAGGAGAAATCAAATTGTTTCCTGGCAACAAGGAGAAAACAAGAAATTTCACAAGGTGGTGTTGTTCCTTGACTATCCTTTAAAAGGCAAACAAAAGCATGCTTGTTCTGGTTTAAACTGTAATTGTTGAATCTTTCTGGAATGTGAAGTTTTTAGTATGTTTGTTGATTTACTGCTTTAAATAAAGTGAATTGCCTAGATTGTTTGGATATAACTTCACCTACTTAAACAAATGCTTGCCATGCTTGTTCTGTTTCCAAAAATAAAAGAAAAGTGTGAACAAAGGTAACTTGGCTCATTTAGTGACAAATCAAGTAGAATTAAGTGGTGGTATGCATGCTTGATTGTTTAGTCAGATCACTGGTATATAGAGTGTAGAATTATCATTTTTTGTAGAAGTTGAGTATTGTCTATGGATCTTGATGAATAAATGTCTTTGGCCATGAAAAGAAAGAAAAAGAAGAAGAAAAGCCACTGAAAAGGGCAACCAAAAAGCAAAAGAATTAAGAAAATAAAGCTAGGTACCAATGGTTTGAACTCTTGAGACATATGCCTGTGGTGTTTATGTACTGGGATCTGCTTGGATGAATAGGTTCTGTGGAGTGTTTCAACACTTGGTAACTTGGGTTAACTAACCCGGGATTATCAACAAAAGTCCATTATCAAGAGCAACCTAGCTACAAACAGTTAGTTACACAAAGAGGTGCTGGGCACCAATGTCTCAAGAAGAAATGTGAACTAAAATGCCTGTAGTGGATATGTGTAATGCACTGATAAGAAAAAGAAATTGCCAAAGGCTTGTGCTACACATGACACTGAGCAAACAAGGAGCAAAGAGCTCTAAGAAAAAGAAAAACAAAGAAAGAAAAAAGTGCCAAGGACATAAGAATAACAAGAGGCCATAACAGTGTTTGATGGATGCAATGAAAAAGTGATAATCCTACTTGATAAGTATGAAAACGTGATGCTGCAACTTTCTGCATAAAACCCTTCTGATGAGCTTCAAATGCTTGCTAATAGAGCCAATGTAATTGCCTTTTGTTTCATACTTTCCTCTCAAATAACTCAGGACTTGCTTAGGGACAAGCAAGTATTAAGTTTGGTGTTGTGATGCCAAGGCATCTTAGGCTAGTTTCACTAGCATTTTTTCTGTTAGTTTTAGTTGTTTTATGCATTTTCTTGAGCTTAAAGTAACCAAGAATGGTTAAATGAACAACAAAGCAATGAACCATCCAAAACATTATGATTTTGATGCAAATTCCATGAGTTTTTAGTGATATTACTTGAATGCTATGAATGGATGAATTCTCATGAAATTTTGCAAGACTTTGATGCAATTGTTTGGATGATTTCAGGGAAGAGAGGCTAGGCAAGGAAGCAACAAAATCAATGAAGGAAGCTTGAAATTCAAATGGGACGTTTAAGCTCCAGTTTAAGCCTAAACTGGAGCTTAAACACCAAAATCATGAGAAGAGAGGAAATGCTGTAACTGGCGTTTAACCTCCAGTTTGACCTTAAACTGGAAGTTAAACGCCAGAATGAGAAAGGGCACTAAGAAGCATTCCACGTTTAACCTCCAGTTTGACCTCAAACTGGAGGTTAAACGCCAAAATGATGATTTGAACCAAGGGAGCATTCCACGTTTAACCTCTAGTTTAACCTTAAACTAGAGGTTAAACGTGTTCGACACTTTCTCCTCACCAAGAAGCATTTCCACGTTTAACCTCCAGTTTGACCTCAAACTGGAGGTTAAACGCCAGAAGTAAGAAAGGCACCAGGAGCATTTTCACGTTTAAGCTCCAGTTTAACCTTAAACTGGAGCTTAAACGTGTTATATGGAACAGCTTGACCATGCCTTCTTCAAACATAAATAACTTGAGCTACAAAACTCCAAATGAGGTGATTCAAAATGCATTGAAAAGAAGACATCTATAGCTTTCCAAGCATATATGACATGTATGGTGGATACTAAAAATTGAGGGAGAAAACAGCCCCGTAATGTGCATAGAAGAGCATAGTACCAACATGCAATCAGGCCAGCTGACCTCTTCACCTTCCATGGAGTATAACTCGAGTTGTAGAACTCCAAATGATGCGCTTCCAGTTGCATTGGAAAGTAGACATCCATAGCTTTCCAACGAGGTATAATAGTCCATATTTGGCAGCAAAATTGGCAAGGTTGACAAGAGAACAAAGTGACGACTCAAGATAGGAAAGTGTTTCCACGTTTAACCTCCAGTTTGACCTCAAACTGGAGGTTAAACGTGTTCGATGGCTTTTCTCCTCCAGGGTGTTTTCTTCATTTCCAAGTTTAACCTCCAGTTTAACCTCAAACTGGAGGTTAAACGTGGTCGACCCAAATTGCCTCCAGGGTGTGCTTTCTTCATTTCCAAGTTTAACCTCCAGTTTAACCTTAAACTGGAGGTTAAACGTGCTCGACAATGAACACCCCTGGGTTGCTTTCTTCCAATTCCACGTTTAAGTTTTAGTTTGACCTTAAACTGAAACTTAAACTTAAACTTAAACACCACCATTTGAAAAGGTTTCTGGGCCAATTATATTGAAGTTCAAGTTAGCAATTGAGCACAAAGATTAACTTAAACTGATTATGGCATGAAACCCAATTGAATATCATGGTTTATGGGATTGGGCCTGAAAATTGATGAGTCTGGAACTTCAAATTGTTGAGTCTGGTGTCATTACTTGTTTATCACTAAGTTTGCTCAATGAATGTTACAGAATTGGATCACAGCCTCATCAAGATTATGGACCACAAGCCTAAAGCAAAAGGAATCAAGGAAATGCCTCAAAGCCCAAGAAACACAACAGAAGCTCAATTTAGAAAGTGTATAAATAGGATAGAATTGAAGTTAGTTAAAATCTTTTGACACTTTAGAATTTTTCATACTGTAATTGAATTCAGAGCTATGATTCACTAAACCCCTTTCATTGGGTTAGGGAGCTCTATTGTAATTCAATGAATCAATAATAGTTTTCATCTTCTTCTTCAATCTTTTCTCTTGAATTTTGTTAGAAAGCTTCTCGATCTAATTCCATTGGGTAGTTGTCTTGGGAAAGAAACTACCCATAATTGGAATCCTTCGGAACCTTGGGAAGGAATGGAGGATTCATGCTAGAGAAGCTTTCTCACAGTGAATTGGATTGGGGTTTGGATGGATATTGTGACATGTAATCCTACCAAATTGTGGTTCATGAAACTGTGTGGTATAATCAGTGATCGAGCAATCATCTCTTCTTATGAACATTTAAACCAAGGGATTGGGAATTTGTTTGTTTTTAGAGAGAATTGGTGAGCCAAGGAATTGGGATCCAATCATATAAGATTGCCAAGCAAGATTCAATGAATGCATTGGTTGAGGAAGAGATGAAAATGTTTTGATTCGGAGATTTCAATATCTCCTGACCCCAATGAACCCATCTCTCTCTGATCTATCCCTTTCTATTTACATTCTGCACTTTCAATTTATGCAATCACCCCAATTCCCTTTAATTTCAGCAAGTTAACTTCTCGCACTTTAATTCTCGCAATTTAAGATTCAGTCATTTCAATTCCTTGCAATTTACATTTCCCGCCAATTTACTTTATGCAATTCACCCCAAATTCTTGATTCCGCTCAACTAATCAAACTTCTAATAGGAATTGCTCATTCAACCAATCCTTGTGGGATTCGACCTCACTCTATTGTGAGTTTTTACTTGACGATAACCGGTGCACTTGCCGGAAGGAATTTTGCCATTTGTGCAATTTCCCTTAATCGTAGCTATACCCAGTTATAGCGCATCACAAGGTCACAGAATGACTTCTCAATTGTTATGTCCCCTATGGTGCAAGGTATGTAAAAACTCCCAGGATCATCTTTCTTCTCTGGCAACTCTCTTTGGAGGATAGCACTATATTCCTTTGTCATCTCAACAATCTGTCCTTCCTTCAGGGATCTTTTCTTTGTCAGCACTTCCTTCATGAATTTGGCATATAGTGGCATCTGTTCAAGTGCTTCCAAGAAAGGAATATTGATGCTAAGTGTCTTGAATATGTCCAGGAATTTTGAGTATTGCTTATCCTCATTTTCTTTTTTAAACCTCTGAGGATATGGAAGTTTGGGGATACAAGGATTCACTCCTTCCCTCTTCTCTTGTAGTTGTGATTCAAGGGTGTTCTTGTATCCCTTAGAAATTTTTGCATTTTTGGTTTCTAGATCCTCTTTACTTTTCCCTTCTGTCTCTTCTTGTGGAACTTCTCTGTTGTGTTTGTCCTGACTGATGGCTTCCTTCTTCATAGTCTTCTCACTTCCCACTGTGATTGCTTTGCACTCCTCCCATTTTATGGCTTTTCCTTTGTCCCTTGGGTGTTTTTCAGTGACATTGGGGAAGGCATTTGCTCTCTTCTCATCCATTTCTGAAATTTGCTTAGCCATTTGCCCCATGTGTCTCTCAAGGTTTCTGATTGAGGTTTCTTGGTTTTTGAATGCCAGGGCCTGATCTTTCCTTGCAGCTTCCTGATCTTGTCTTGCCATCTCTTGATTTTTCATGAGTTTCTCCATCATTTTCTCTAGACTTGAGATTCTTTGAGAGTCTGAATTTGGTTGTGGTTGTGTGAAATGAGATGGTTGTTGTTGGAAGTTGTTTGAATTAATTGTGGGGGTACTTTGTGGGTGGGATGTGGATGTGGAAAAGTTATTCTGATGGTTTTGTGAGTTATTATGGGGTTGGTGATATGTGTTTTGTGAATTTTTGAATTGGTTAGTATTATTGGATGAATGGTTATGGTTGTTTGTGTTGCTGAGGCTGCCAGAGTTGAAGTCCCTTTGTCCTTGATTCTGATGCTCACCCCACCTTGAATTATAATGAGTCTTCTAGGGTGTCTTGTGTGCATCACCATGAAAATTGTGTTGAAATGAACTTGAAGTATTGTTCATGCATTGTACCTGCTCAGGGCTTTGTTGCTCAAAATTGAATGTCCCAAAACTTTCTTCAGATTGATTCCACCCATGTGAGGTTTAAGATTGGAGTTGTGTGTTTACTGCAACACCTTGCAGTCCATCAATTTTCTTGGCCATCATTTCTATTTGTTGCTGAAGTTGTTGATGCATCTGTTTGTTTTGTGCCAAGAGAACGTCAACACCTTCAAGCTCCAGCACATCCCTTCTCTGGGCTGGTTGGCGTTGTCTTTGATGAGCAAAGAAATATTGATTATTTGCCACCATCTCTATGAGGTTTTGGGCTTCCTCTGCTGTCTTCATTAGCTGCAATGAGCCTCCTGCTGAATGATCTAATGCTTCTTGAGCTTTCTGGGTTAATCCTTCATAGAAGTTTTGGAGTCTATCCCACTCACTAAACATTTCTGGGGGACATTTCCTGATTAAGGCCTTGTATCTCTCCCAGGCATCATACAGTGACTCTCCATCCATTTGAATGAATGTTTGCACTTCTGTTTTTAGCTTGATAATCCTTTGAGGAGGATAGAACTTGGCTAGGAATTTGCTCACTAAGTCTTCCCAATTATTGATGCTTTCTTTGGGAAATGTCTCTAGCCATTGAGTGGCCTTATCCTTCAGAGGGAATGGAAACAGCAGTAGCTTGTAGATGTCTGGATGCACACCACTTGTTTTGACAGTTTCACAAATCCTGAGGAAGATGGATAAGTGTTGGTTTGGATCTTCAAGTGGACTTCCTCCATAGGAGCAATTGTTCTGCACCAGAGTGATAAGTTGAGGCTTCAACTCAAAATTATTTGCATGAACATTGGCAGTGAGTATGCTACTCCCGCAGTTTCTTGCATTGGGGATAGTGTAAGAGGCCAACACCCTTCTTGCAGGCTGGGTATTGTTGCTCACTCCCTCTTCGCGCACCTCAGCCTCCATGACTTGCAAGAATCACAAACAAACCAAATGAAACATGGACATTCTAATGCTAGAATGTGGTTAGAGGGTTAGGTGACACAATGTGTCAAACAGTTAATGTGCTTAGTTAAAAAGAAAAAAAATGCTTAATCTAGACCTCCACTTCACTTAATCATTGTCAATCTATTTCAATCCCCGGCAACGGCGCCAAAAACATGATGTGTGGAAAACGATCCAACACAAAACTCACCGGCAAGTGTACCGGGTCGCATCAAGTAATAATAACTCACATGAGTGAGGTCGATCCCACAGGGATTGAAGGATTGAGCAATTTTAGTTTAGTGGTTGATTTAGTCAAGCGAATCAAGTTTTGGTTGAGTGGGTTGTATTTGACAAAAACAAAATTGCTTGGAATATAAAGGGAGAAGGGGAAATTGCAATAAATTAAAGAGCAGGAAAGTAAAATTGCCGAATCTTAAAGAACATGAAAGTAAATGACTGAAACTTAAAGTGCAAGAAATGTAAATTGCAGAAACTTAAAGTGCAAGAAATGTAAATTGCTTGAATATAAAAGGGGAATTAAGGATTGGGAATTCAGAATTCCAGCAAGAGAAAGTAAATTGCAGCAATTAATAAAGTAGAAGATGAAGTGGAATAAACTAAAGTTCAAACAGAAATTGAAATTAAAGTGCAGCAGGGTTCACAGAAGAACCAACAAGGAAAATGGGATCTCAGGACTCCAGAGACTAGGTAGCAGAGCCTAGATCTCAATTACCTTCCTAGATCCAAGCTCTCAAAAGCAATTAACAAGAAATTGAAGAAGAAGCAATAAAGGGAATGTAAATGAGTTCAATTATGCAGAAGAGAAATTAAAGAGCTCTTAAGTGGAGATTGAGACAGAATTTCCTCAATTCTTAACACCCAAGACTCAAAACAAGGAATTTAAAAAGGCCTAAGCAAGAACGAGGAAGAAGAGAGATCAATTCTCCTCCCTAATTCTCTGAAATCTCAATGAAGACACCAAGGGAAGTTCCAAAGTGCAAAAATAAAATTCAAAGCTCAAAGAAAGTGCCAAATTCAAAGGCAAAGCAAACGATTGAGTCAAAGGTCCTAATTACATCAAACTAGCTCCTATTTATACACTTTCTATTCTCGGATTTTGGGATTTGGATGGGCTTTTGATTTGGTGAAGAAATGAATTAAATTGGAATTTTAATTGAATTTTCGGCCCAAAAATAATAGCTCCCAGGAGGCTGCCCTGCCCTTGTGGAGGGCAGGGCAGGATTTGGTGCGTGTTGGTGCTTGCTTGGTGCGGCTTGGTGCGGCTTGGTGCGGTCTGGTGCGCAGAACGCTGCCCTGCCCTCACGGAGGGCAGGGCAGGAAAAATTGGTGCGCCAGAAACGTGCCACGGTGCGTGCTGATGCTGCCAGAATCATGCCATGGTGCGCCAGAATTGAGCCTTGGTGCACAGGATGCTGCCCTGCCCTCGTGGAGGGCAGGGCAGAAAAATATGGTGCTGCCAGGATCGTGCTGTGGTGCGCGCTGGTGCTGCCAGGATAGTGATTTGGTGCGCCAGAAATGTCCCTTGGTGCGCCAGATTCATGCACCAACAAAATGCTGCCCTGCCCTCGCGGAGGGTAGGGCAGTGTTTCCAAAATGAAGTCCCGCGTTCGAATCCGGGCAGAAAGACACACTCATTCATTTTCCTTGGTTTCTTGGCACGGTAATGGAACTTAGTTCCTTGCTTCCTCATGGTCCCGTGTTCAACTCTTGTGGTAAGCATTTGGAGACATTTTCCTTTGATTTTCTCCCATTGTGAGCCCAATACTGCCCTTGTGGAGGGCAGGACAACATTTTCTTCTTCTTGATTCCAAGGCACAAATTTGTGCTCTGCCCTTGTAGTGGGCAGGGCAGAGTTGCCTTCTCTGCCTTGTTCCCTTATGTTGCCCTCCTAGAGGGCAGTGTGCCCTTGTGGAGGGCAATGCTTGCCTCCCCCATTGCATGCGGCACACTTTTCCTTCCTTTGACCACGCTTCCTTCTCCTTGGGTCACGCTTTCTTAGGCCACGCTTTTCTCTTTTATTCTTTTCTTCACCTAAAATAAACCAAAACAACCACTCCAAGTATCACTAAATTCATAAGGCTTATAAATCAATTAAAATTCAATTAAAATTAGCTTAAACCTCATGAGTTAACATTAATTTCATGGTGGTTGCTTGATTTAAAGAAGTTATGCATTTTCACTCCAAATCACTTACTTAGGATGTAAGAAAGTGTATAAAGACTAATAAAACAAGTGAAATTAGCTTGAAAAATGGGTATATGATGACTTGTCATCAATGATAAGGTGTAGCAACCTTATGCTTCACCCCATATCATAGGAGTAAGGCTTCCAATGGTCTATTGCAGAAATGGCTCCCTCCGTCACTGATGAGGGTTCGTGGGACTCCAAACCTGGTGAAGATATTCCTTCGAAAAAAGTTTATAACTACCTTGTTGTCATTGGTTGGGGTCGCCACTGCCTCCACCCACTTAGATACATAGTCTACTGCCACCAAGATAAACGTGTTTGAATATGAGGGTGGGAATGGTCCCATGAAATTGATTCCCCATACATCAAGCAGTTCAAGCTCTAGAATGTATTGCTGTGGCATCTCATTTCTCTTGGGCAGGTTGCCAACCCTTTGGCATTCGTTGCAGCTTCTCACCAATTACTTAGCATCTTTGAAGATAGTGGGCCAGAAGAACCCACATTGCAGAACCTTTGCGGCAGTTCTTTCTCCTCCAAAGTGACTGATGACAGGTCATCATATACCCATTTTTCAAGCTAATTTCACTTGTTTTATTAGTCTTTATGCACTTTCTTGCATCCTAAGTAAGTGATTTGGAATGAAAATGCATAACTTCTTTAAATCAAGCAACTACCATTAAATTGATGCTAAATCATGAGGTTTGAGCAAAAATTAATTGATTTTTTATAAATTATAAACCTTATGAGTTTAGAGATACTTTGATTGGTTGTTTTGGTTTCTTATAGGTGAAGAAAGGAAGAAAAGAAGAAAAACGTGGCTTAAAAAAGCGTGGCCCAAGGAAAAAAAGAATGTGGCGCATGGAAGAGAGGAAGCTACACTGCCCTCCACAAGGGCACACTGCCCTCCAGGAGAGCAGCATAGTGAACCAAGCTTCCAAAGAAATTTTGCCCTGCCCTCTTCAAGAGCAATATCGGGCTCATCAAAGAAATAAATTCAAGGAAAAAGCCTACCAATGCTTGCCACAAGGTTCGAACTCATGAGCAAGGGGGAGTGGGGAGCGCTACTCACAAAGGAAAATAAGCCAAAAATTGGCCAAAATGCTCCCAGCCAGTCTCGAACACGGATCCTTCACAAAGAAAGCAAAGAAGCTGCACCACTTGAGCGCTACCTTGTTGATGTCCAAGACTTGGCACGCAAAATATTTTAAACGCACCATGACGCACATTGCCCTGCCCTCCGCAAGGGCAGGGCAGCATTTTGGTGATGCACACACGCGCACCATTCTGGCGCACCAAGGGAAGGCTCGGCAGCACCAGCAGCACGCACAGGCATCACTCAGCAGCACCAGCAGCACGCACAGGCATCATTCTGGCGCACCAAAAAGTTCTGCCTTGCCCTCCGCGAGGGCAGGGCAGCATCCTGCATGCACCAACGCACCACACGCACGCACCATGGGTCAGATGCACCATTTTCTGCCCTGCCCTCCACAAGGGCAGGGCAGCCTCCTGGGAGCTGTTTTCTTCATGGGCTAAAATTGGATTAAAAATCCAATAAAATTCATTTCTTCACCAAATCAAAAGCCCATCCAAATCCTAAGATCCAAGAATAGAAAGTGTATAAATAGGAGATAGTTTGATGTAATTAGGACCTTTTCCTTTACTTTTGAACTTTGATCTTTCTTTTGAGCTTTGAATCTTTATTTTTGGAATTTTGAGATTTCAGAGAATTGGGGAGGAGAATTGATCTCTCTTCTTCCTCGTTCTTACTTGAGCACTTTTATTTTTCTTGTTTTGAGTTTTGGGTGTGAAGAATTGAGGAAATTCTGTCTCAATCTCCATTCAAAATCTCTTTAATTCCTCTTCTGCATAATTGAGTTTAATTACAATTCCTTTACTGCTTCTTCTTCAATTTCTTGTTAATTGCTTTGTGAACTTGGATCTGGGAAGCCAATTGAGATCTAGACTTTGCTATCTAGTCTCTTGAGTCCTGAGATCCCATTTTCCTTGTTGGTTCTTCTGTGAACCTCTGCTGCAAGTTAATTTCCATTTCTGTTTTGAGAGCTAATCTATTTCAATTCATCTCTTGTTTAGTTAATTACTGCAGTTTAATTTCCCTTGTTTAAATTCTGAAATCCCAGTCCTCAATTCCCTTTACCATTCAAGCAATTTACATTTCTTGCATTTTAAGTTACTGCAATTTACATTTCTTGCACTTTAAGTTTCAGTCATTTAATTTCTTGTTCTTTAAGATTCAGCATCTTTTACTTTCTTGCTCTTTAATTTACTGTAATTCTCCCCTCTCCCTTTACATTCCAAGCAATTTAGCTTCTGTTAAAGATAAACTACTCAACCAAAACTTGATTCACTTGACTAAATCAACCACTAAACTAAAATTGCTCAATCCTTCAATCCCTGTGGGATCGACCTCACTCCCATGAGTTTTTATTACTTGATGCGACCCGGTACACTTGCCGGTGAGTTTTGTGTTGGATCGTTTTCCACACATCAAGTTTTTGGCGCCGTTGCCGGGGATTGAAATAGATTGACAATGATTAAGTGAAGTGGAGGTCTAGATCAAGCACTTTTTCTTTATTTTTAAACTAACACACTAACTGTTCGAGACTTTGCCTCTACTAACTCTAACTGCACTCAAGTTACAAAGTGCTCTGTTTTAGTTTCTGGCTCTGTTTGTGTTTCTGCTTTTGTGACAGGAGGAAAGAGCAATGAATCCACACTTTTTGATCCTGAAACACTTTGGAAGTTGAGCAAGAATAAGGAATGTCAAGCTAGTGACATTAAAAGAGCGCTTGTTGGGAGGCAACCCAACCTGATGTAGTTTCTTTTCATAGCTATTTCAATAAAAAGGTTGAATAATTGGTCTATATTGCAAGGAGCTAAGTTTGGTGTTGCACACCAAAATAATTTAAGGGAGAATGAAGGATTCTAAGTTTGGTGTTCCACCAAAATCTCATTTAAAAGAACATTCTCACTTCCTGCACAATGCTAGCTCCAAGCAATCAGACAAATTATTCAACTATTTAACTTCTTTTTAGCTTTAATTCCATAACCTTTAGCAAGGACACAAGGTTTCACATATGGTTAATTTGTTGCATCAGAGGCTGTGGCAAACAATTAAGTTTGGTGTTTCCACACCAAAATAAATCCAAAAGACACACTCACTTTATGCATACTAACCATTCATCTAAGGGCTTGAGAAGCAAGCAACTTTTGAGAATTATGCAGGAAAGTAGTCAACCATTGAAGATATTGTGCATCTTAACTCAAAAGGAGTACAACAAGAGGAAGAATGAAAAGCTGCAACCCAAAAGGTTGTATCTACACTTAATCCTTGTTGTTGTGAAATGTTTTAATTCAGGAATTCTTGTATGTCTTGCTAAAGTGTTTATTTAGTTGCAAGTGAAGTTGTTTGATTAAGTATGTTGATCTGCATAATGCTTGATGTTCATCACTCAGCTTAAATTTTGTTTTGTTTCCCATATGCTTGAATAAAAGAGAATTGTTTGAATTAGAAAGTAAATATTCAATGTTGCATAAGTTAGAATGGAAATTAATGGTGGTGAATGTGTTTGATCAAATGTATAACTCATGAAATAATTGCTGCATAATGTCTTTTTCATTAAAGTATGAGCTAGCTTGCTGTTATAAAGGTTCTTATCAGTAAAGAAAAAGCCCTTGAGAACAAAAATAAAACAGAAAGAAAAGGAAGAAGAAAAAGCCAATGTGGCAAGAAAAAAAACAAAGAATAAAGGTTGGACACCAATAGCTTGGACCCTAGGACACATGCCTGTGGTGTTCTTGTACTAGGATATGCTTGGACAAGTAAATTCTGAGGGGTATTTCAAAACCCAGTCACTTAGATCAACTGATTTGGGATGACCAATTGAAAGTCCACAATAAAGAGCAACTTAGATATAGAACATTTAGTTTTCCAAAGAGATGCTGGGCATTAATGATCCTAGGAGGAAATAGTGAGCCATGTGTCTGTGGTGGAAAGATGTTGAGTAAAAATAAAGCCAAAGGCTACTACTGCAACAATAGACACCAAGCCTTCAAAGAATAATAAGCTTGTTACGCAACATGAGAAACAAAAAGTTAGCAAGGGAGAAAGTAAAGAGTAAACCTTATAACAGCAAGTTTAGTAAACCTTTGAGGAAAGATGTATATTATGTAACAGCAAACAATAACTTGGGTTGTCATTATCTGCATAAAAACTCCATAAATCAAGTTCTGCTACATGCCTAATAAGGATATAATTGCTCTTCTTGTTCATTTCATTTTCTCTTAGTTTTGATGCTTGCTTGGGGACAAGCAAGAGTTAAGTTTAGTGTTGTGATGACAGGTCATCATATACCCATTTTTCAAGCTAATTTCACTTGTTTTATCAGTCTTTATGCACTTTCTTGCATCCTAAGTAAGTGATTTGGAATGAAAATGCATAACTTCTTTAAATCAAGCAACTACCATTAAATTGATGCTAAATCATGAGGTTTGAGAAAAAATTAATTGATTTTTTATAAATTATAAACCTTATGAGTTTAGAGATACTTTGATTGGTTGTTTTGGTTTCTTATAGGTGAAGAAAGGAAGAAAAGAAGAAAAACGTAGCTTAAGAAAGCGTGGCACAAGGAAAAAAAGAATGTGGCGCATGGAAGGGAGGAAGCTACACTGCCCTCCACAAGGGCACACTGCCCTCCAGGAGAGCAGCATAGTGAACCAAGCTTCCAAAGAAATTCTGCCCTGCCCTCTTCAAGAGCAATATCGGGCTCATCAAAGAAATAAATTCAAGGAAAAAGCCTACCAATGCTTGCCACAAGGTTCGAACTCATGAGCAAGCGGGAGTGGGGGAGCCCTACTCACAAAAGAAAATAAGCCAAAAATTGGCCAAAATGCTCCCAGCCAATCTCGAACACGGATCCTTCACAAAGAAAGCAAGGAAGCTACACCACTTGAGCGCTACCTTGATGATGTCCAAGACTGGGCACGCAAAATATTTTAAACGCACCATGACGCACATTGCCCTGCCCTCCGCAAGGGCAGGGCAGCATTTTGGTGATGCACACACGCACACTATTCTGGCGCACCAAGGGAAGGCTCGGCAGCACCAGCAGCACGCACAGGCATCACTCAGCAACACCAGCAGCACGCACAGGCATCATTCTGGCACACCAAAAAGTTCTGCCCTGCCCTCCGCGAGGGCAGGGCAGCATCCTGCACGCACCAACGCACCACACGCACGCACCATGGGCCAGATGCACCATTTTCTGCCCTGCCCTCCACAAGGGCAGGGCAGCCTCCTGGGAGCTGTTTTCTTCATGGGCTAAAATTGGATTAAAAATCCAATAAAATTCATTTCTTCACCAAATCAAAAGCCCATCCAAATCCTAAGATCCAAGAATAGAAAGTGTATAAATAGGAGATAGTTTGATGTAATTAGGACCTTTTCCTTTACTTTTGAACTTTGATCTTTCTTTTGAGCTTTGAATCTTTATTTTTGGAATTTTGAGATTTCAGAGAATTGGGGAGGAGAATTGATCTCTCTTCTTCCTCGTTCTTACTTGAGCACTTTTATTTTTCTTGTTTTGAGTTTTGGGTGTGAAGAATTGAGGAAATTCTGTCTCAATCTCCATTCAAAATCTCTTTAATTCCTCTTATGCATAATTGAGTTTAATTACAATTCCTTTACTGTGTCTTCTTCAATTTCTTGTTAATTGCTTTGTGAACTTGGATCTGGGAAGGCAATTGAGATCTAGACTTTGCTATCTAGTCTCTTGAGTCCTGAGATCCCATTTTCCTTGTTGGTTCTTCTGTGAACCTCTGCTACAAGTTAATTTCCATTTCTGTTTTGAGAGCTAATCTATTTCAATTCCTCTCTTGTTTAGTTAATTGCTGCAGTTTAATTTTCCTTGTTTAAATTCTGAAATCCCAGTCCTCAATTCCCTTTACCATTCAAGCAATTTACATTTCTTGCATTTTAAGTTACTACAATTTACATTTCTTGCACTTTAAGTTTCAGTCATTTAATTTCTTGTTCTTTAAGATTCAGCATCTTTTACTTTCTTGCTCTTTAATTTACTGCAATTCTCCCCTCTCCCTTTACATTCCAAGCAATTTAGCTTCTCTTAAAGATAAACCACTCAACCAATACTTGATTCGCTTGACTAAATCAACCACTAAACTAAAATTGCTCAATCCTTCAATCCCTGTGGGATCGACCTCACTCCCGTGAGTTTTTATTACTTGATGCGACCCGGTACACTTGGCGGTGAGTTTTGTGTTGGATCGTTTTCCACACATCAGTGACCTCCATAACTAACACTATGGCAACTCCACAGGACTTCTCGTCCTTCTTCTTCTGAGATGCACCTCCTAAGAATTCCATCTGAGCATTTCTTAAAGAGGTAGGGTTCATCCAAATGAAATACTTGGCATCATTGATGAGTTTTCTTCTTTGATATTTGTTGATTCCAGGGGGTAAGTCAACGGCTGCTTTAAAATTGGCAACAACCACAAACCAGGGTGCTTTGTGAATCATCATTAGCTATTCATCTAGAAAAAATTCATTTACACTTGTACCATGGGTATCATCCTTCTCACAAGGGATTCTGGATAGATGGTCTGCCACTTTGTTCTCCACACCCTTTTTGTCTCTAATTTTGATGTTTAATTCCTGCAATAATAAGATCCATTTGATTAGTCTTGGTTTTGACTCCTGTTTGGCAAATAGATATTTGAGTGCTGTGTGATCATTGAAAACAATAACTTTAAAGCCAATAAGATATGATCTAAATTTGTCAAATGCAAAAACTATTGCCAGCAACTCCTTTTCGGTAGTGGTATAATTCCGTTGAGCATCATTAAGGATCTGGCAGGCATAATATATGACATGCACCAAATTTTCTTTTCTCTGTCCTAACACTGCCCCAACTGCGAAATCAAATGCATCACACATCAGTTCGAATGGTAAATTCCAATCAGGTGGAGTGATGATAGGAGCTGAGGATAGCCTCTTTTTCAAGTTTTCAAATGCTAGCATGCATTTCTCATAAAAAATAAATGGTGTATTAGACATCAGGAGATTGCTTAAGGGCTTGGCTTTCTTTGAAAAATCTTTAATAAACCTTCTGTAGAAGCCCGCATGTCCCAAAAAGCTCCTAATTGCCTTGACATCACTTGGTGGAGGTAACTTTTCAATTAACTCCACCTTAGCTCTGTCTACCTCAATGCCTTGATTAGAAACTTTATGGCCAAGAACTATTCCATCTGTCACCATAAAGTGACAGATTTCCCAATTCAAGACTAAATTGGTTTCTTGACATCTTTTCAATACCAAGGCCAGATGGTTTAGGCAATTAGGGAAGGAGTCTCCAAATACTGAGAAGTCATCCATGAAAACTTCAATGAACTTCTCTATCATATCTGAAAAGATGGAAAGCATGTAGCATTAAAAAGTTGCGGGTGCATTACATAGCCCAAATGGCATGCGCCTATAGGCAAACACTCCATATGGGTAGGTGAATGATATTTTCTCTTGGTCTCTTGGATCAACCACAATTTGGTTATATCCTGAATAACCATCTAGAAAACAATAATATGCATGTCCTGCAAGCCTTTCCAACATCTGATCCATGAAAGGAAGTGGGAAGTGATCTTTTCTTGTGGCTTCATTGAGCTTCCTGTAGTCAATACACATTCTTCAGCCCGTGATGGTTCTTGTAGGAATTAGCTCATTCCTTTTGTTGGGCACCACTTGAACTGGACTGACCCATGGGCTATTTGAAATTGGATAGATTACTCCTCCCTGCCACAACTTCATAACCTCTTTCTGCACTACTTCCTTCATTGCTGGATTTAATCTTCTTTGGGGCTGAATGGAAGGTTTGGCACCCTCTTCCAAGAGTATCTTATGCATGCATATGGCTGAACTGATTCCTTTCAAGTCAGCAAGTGTCCATCCAATGGCATCCTTGTGTTTTTGCAAGACTTGAAGCAACTTTTCCTCTTGTTCTTGGCTGAGGGCTGAATTTATGATCACTGGATAACTTTTATTTTCTCCCAAGTATGCATACTTGAGAGTGGGTGGCAGTGCTTTAAGCTCAAGTTTGGGCACTTCTTGTCTTTCCTCTTTTTCTTCTAGCCTGCCTTGAACATGCATTTCAGCGGCTGCAGCCTCTTCGCTTGCTGCTAATTATTCTTCTGTTGATGCCTCATGTTCTTCTTCAAGAGTTTCTTGCACCAAAGCCTCCACTGAATCCAACCTCATGCATTCTCCCAATGAGTTGTGTGGGTAACTCATGGCCTTAAATATACTGAATGTCATTTTCTCCTCGTGTAATCTAAGGACAAGTTCACCCTTTTGGACATCAATAATGGCTC
The DNA here is from genome assembly GCF_003086295.3 of Arachis hypogaea. Taxonomy (NCBI): domain Eukaryota; kingdom Viridiplantae; phylum Streptophyta; class Magnoliopsida; order Fabales; family Fabaceae; genus Arachis; species Arachis hypogaea. Next base: position 43,967,683 of record NC_092037.1, on the reverse strand, counting down.
TGGCAGTGGCCAAGAATGGCCTTCCCAGAATGATAGAAGTCTTAGCTCCTTCCTCCATGTCTAATACTACGAAATCTACTGGAAAGATGAAGTCTCCCACCTTCACCAACAAGTCTTCTACTATCCCATGGGAAAACTTGAATGATCTGTCTGCTAGTTTCAAGGCCATTCTTGTTGGTTTGGCCTCCTCAATCTTCATTTTTTTCATCATTACTAAAGACATTAGATTTATGCTGGCTTCTAGATCACATAGAGCCTTTTCCACTGTGATTTCCCCGATGATACAAGGGATTTGGAAACTCCCAGGATCCATCAATTTCTGGGGCAATTTGTGTTGGATGATGGCACTACATTCTTCGGTGAGTACCACAGTCTCATTGTTCTTCCAGCTTCTCTTCTTGGTCATCAATTCCTTCAAGAACTTGGCGTAGAGTGGCATTTGCTCTATAGCTTCAGCAAAGGGTATGTTTATTTGTAGTTTCTTGAAGATTTCCAAGAATCTTGAGAATTGGTTATCCTCTCCCCTCTTCTTTAATTGCAGTTGCTGGGGGTATGGAGCTTTCGAGAGGCATGGTTTGAGTGCTTCTCCTTCTTGATGTGACTTAGGGGTGGAGGTTTGAGCTTCCTCATGTCCCTTGTTTTCTTCATCCAATTTCTTCTCTAGTGGTTTCTTGTGGGTCTCCTTCAATTCCTTCCCACTTCTGAGGGTGATGGCTTGACATTCCTCCCTTGGCACTAAGTTAATATTACTACAATTGTTGTGTCCAGGGGCTTGCTTGAATAAGAATTCAATCTGTGTTTCAGTTTCTTGATGGCAGCATCTTGATTCTGCATGTTGGATTGCACTTCTTCCTGGAAAGCTTTACTATCTTGAATTTTCTTGCATAGATCCTCAAGTAGAGCCTCAATCTTTGAGAGTCTATCATCTGTTAGAGATGGTGGGTTGAGATTAGGTGGTTGAGAAGGTTGGTTAGGTGGGTGTTGATAGGATCTTTGTGAGGTGTGTTGGTGAGTTGCATTGTTGTTGGAATTGAGATTGTGGCATCTCTAATCTTGACCTTGGTCTTATTGATTTCCCAACCCAAAGTTGGGGTGATTTCTCCATCTGGAGTTGTAAGTTTGGAGTATGGATCATGGATTTGTCTAGGTAAGTTTCCAACATAGTTGGCTTGCTCCCAGTCACCTTCTTCTCCTATATTCACTCCTTCTTGAGCTGGTGATGAAGTGATGGCTGCTGCAACTTGGTTTTCCTCTACCTTCTTAGTAAGAACTGCTAGCTGCTTGGTGATCATCTTATTTTGAGCTAGCAATGCATCCATGTGGTTCAGCTCCATTACTCCTCTACTGTTACTTCTTTCGGAGGCATAGAAGTAGTCGTTCTCAGCAACTGTTTCAATGACATCTATGGCTTCTTCAGTGGTTTTCTTCTTGTTTAGAGAGCCTCCTGATGAATGGTCTACGGCCTTCTTTGACTCATAGAAAAGACTTTCATAGAAAATGTGAAGTTGAACCCATTCATTGAACATATCTGGTGGGCATCTTCTTGTTAAGTCCTTGAATCTCTCCCATGCTTCATAGAGAGTCTCATGATCTTACTTCCTGAAAGTCTGCACCTCAGCTCTCAGCCTGTTGATTCTTTGAGGAGGGTAGAATCTTGCCAAAAATTTGTTCACTACATCTTTCCAATTTGTTAAGCTCTCCTTTGGGAAGGATTCAAGCCATTTGGATGCCTTGTCCTTGAGTGAAAAAGGGAACAAGAGCAGCCTATAGACATCTGGGTGGACTCCATTAGACTTCACAGTATCACACATTCTCAGGAAAGTGGTTAGGTGTTGATTGGGGTCTTCTTGAGCACTTCCTCTGAATGAACAATTGTTCTGAACAAGGGTGATGAGCTGGGGTTTTAGTTCAAAGTTGTTGGCATGTATGGTGGGCTTCTGGATGCTACTTCCACAGTTTCCAGGATTAGGATTAATGTAGGAGCCTAGAACTCTCCTCTCTTGCCCAGCACGGTTTGCAGGGCCTTCTCTAGCATGGTTGTGAGCTTCTTCTTCATGATTGTTTTCCAAATTCCCTTCCATGTTGGGTTCAAAGTACTCTTCCTCTTCCTCAGCGCCAACAATTCCTTTCCTTCTTACTTCCCTCCTTAGTCTCCAGAGGGTCCTTTCAGGTTCTGAATCGAAGGAAGTTGAAGCTCCCTCTCTTCTCCCTATCTTACAACTAACAAAACTCACAGCAAGAGATAAAATGAAGAGATTATTCTTGTTAGAGTAATTATTAGTGTGAGTGATGCAAATTATCAAACAGTTAGTGGGTTAGTGAGCAGAATTGTAATTAACAAAGAAAAAGAAAGAAAAACAAAGAGGGTGAAGGGGATGAGGAAGAAACTAAACAAACTGAAGGTAATCGACCAAATCAAATAACAAATAAAAAAACGAAAAATTCTCAATCTAGTGATTTTCCAACTTAATCATTGTTGATTCAAAATCAATCCCCAGCAACGGCGCCATAAACTTGATGCATGAAAACTTGCCTCTCAACAAATTTCACTTCGGCAAGTATACCAAATTGTCGTCAAGTAAAAACTCACAATAGAGTGAGGTCAAATCCCACAAGGATTGATTGGTCAAGCAATTTTAATTGGAAGATTATGCTAGTTGAGCTAAGCAGGATGTAGGTGAGAATTGCAGAAAATTTAAATGGCAGGAAAGTAAATAATAGAAAATAAAGTGCAGAATCTTAAATGGGGATTTGGGGCAATAAGCATGAAAATAAATGACAGAAAGTAAAGAGAATGGGTAAGATCAGAAATCGGGAAATCATTGGGTTCAGGAGTTGTTGCATTCTCCGGATCAAGTTCATTCTCATTTCTTCCTCAATCAATGTATTCATTGATCTTCTTGGCAATCTTAAGTGATTGGATCCCAATTCCATGGCAATCTAATCTTTTTAAGCTTGAACAATTGCCCAATTCCTTGATTTAATTGCTCATGGGAAGAGATGAAGTGTGGTCATTGATTATACCACATGTATTTCCAAATCAAAGTGTTGGGAGGATTACATGTCACTATATCCGTCTAAACCCCAATTTGGTCCAACATGAGAAAGCATTTCTAACATGATCTCCTCATCCCTTTTCCAAGGCTCAGAGGAGATCCAATTATGGAGAGTTTCTTTCCCAAGATAACAATCCAATTAGATGAAGATCGAAAGCTTTCTAGTAAGATCAAGAGTAAAGAAAGAAGAAGAAGAATGAAAACTATAATTGATCCATCAAATTACAATAGAGCTCCCTAACCCAATGAAAGGGGTTTAATTGTTCATAGCTCTAGAAATAAAAAATGGCAGAAAAAAAGAATCCATGCTAAAAGTGTAGAAAAGTAAATATACAGAGGTAGTTCTCCAAAGTGCCAAGCTTTTCTATAGTTCAAAACTACTCCTATATATACTACTCCTCTTGATCTTCTAGTGAGTTCTTCAAGTCTTGGATGTGGGCTCTGGATCTTAAGTTAAAGCAGTTATAATCTTTAGTGGGCCCAACTTGCAGAGAAGTATGAATTAGGCATGGGCATTAGTGAGATTAACGTTAAGTGACATTGTGGGTTCGAGAACGTTAGTGGCAATCACTTTTTCCACTAACGTTCCACCCTCAAATACCTCACGTTAACTTCAACGTTAGTGGCACTAACGTGACCACTAACGTTGCCTTCTACATCTTTGCTAACGTTATTGGGACTCACTTTTCCCAATAACGTTGGCTTATGCCCCTTTCGCAAGCATTATTGGGACTCACCTTTCCCAATAACGTTGCTATGTGCCTTTTGTCCCTACGTTAGAGTTCACATTAGTGTAACTAACGTGGCTCTTAACGTGGGTATGCTTCACCTTTGAGAGCGTTAGTGACACTTACCTTTGTTACTAACGCTCCAAGTGCCTCTATTCTTCACGTTAGAGCTCACGTTAACTAAGTTAACGTGGCTCTTAATGTGGTAGTAATGCCATCTAGCCAACGTTAGTGACAAAAGTGAGTGTCACTAACGTTGGCTCATCAATCCTCAACTCCACGTTAACTCTCACGTTAGTGGTCTTAGCGTGACCACTAACGTAGGCAATGCTAGTTGATCTAACGTTAGTGACAAAGGTGAGTGTCACTAACGTTGGCGTTGTTCTTCTCTTCTACGTTAGAGTTCACGTTAACTTAGTTAACGTGACTCTTAACGTAGCTCATTGCCAAGTCTTGGAACGTTAGTGGTGTTCACGTTTACCACTAACATTGGAGTAGAACGTTAGTGGTGTTCACGTTTCCCACTAACGTTGGAGTTCTCTTTTGTCTCTACGTTAACAACCACTTTAACTTAGTTAACGTGGCAAGTAACGTGAGCTTTTGATTTCTTCGTAGGCATTATTGGTGATCACTTTTCTCATTAACGTTGCAAGCTGTTTGCCATTCCACGTTAGTGTTCACCTTAACTAGATTAACGTGAGTACTAATGTGGTTCTTCCTTGCTTCCTTTGCCCTAAAATCAAGCAAATAAAGTACATCAAAGCTCTAGCCAAAGTCATGAGATTATGCATCATCAATTTATCATGCAATTCTAGCAAAATCCTCATGAAATCCTATGAAATTCACAATAGTTGCTTGAATCAAGGTGTAAGTGTATTTTCATCCAAAACTTGCCTTATTCACTAAGAAAATGCATGAAACTACCCTAAAATAGTAAAGAAAAGGTCAGTGAAACTGGCCTAGATGCCCTGGCATCAGGAGCTCTGTTGTAATTTGATGGATCAATTATAGTTTGCATTCTTCTTCCTCTTTCTTTCTCTTGATTTACTAGAAAGCTTTCGATCTTAATTCAATTGGTTAGTTGTCTTGGAAAAGAAACTCTCCATAATTGGATCTCCTCTGAGCCTTGGAAAAGGGATGAGGAGATCATGCTAGAAATGCTTTCTTATATATGTTGGACCAAATTGGGGTTTGGGCGGATATAGTGACATGTAATCCTCCCAACACTTAGATTTGGAAATACATGTGGTATAATCAGTGACCATACTTCATCTCTTCCCATGGGCAACTTAAATCAAGGAATTGGGCAATTGTTCAAGCTTAGAGAGATTGGATTGCCAAGGAATTAAGATCCAATAACTTAAGATTGCCAAGGAGATCAATGAATGCATTGATTGAGGAAGAGATGAGAACGAACTTGATCCGGAGAATGCAATATCTCCTAAGCCCAATGAATTCTTCCATCTCTAATCTTACCCATTCTCTTTACTTTCTGCCATTTACTTCCATGTTCATCTTCCCAAATCCCCATTTAAGATTTTGCACTTTATTTTCTGCAATTTACTTTCCCTCCATTTAATTTTCTGCAATTCTCAACTATATTCTGTTTAGCTCAACTAGCATACTCTTCTAACTAAAGTTGCTTGACCAATCAATCCCTGTGGGATTCGACCTCACTCTATTGTGAGTTTTTACTTGACGACAATTCGGTATACTTGCCGAAGGAAAATTTGTTGAGAGACAAGTTTTTGTGCATCAAGTTTATGGTGCTGTTGCCGGGGATTGATTTTGTATCAACAATGATTAAGATGGAAGTTCACTAGATTGAGCACTTTTTTCTTGTTTGTTTATTTTATCTAGTCATTTACCTTCAATTTATTCAGTTTCTTCCTCATCCCCTCACCCCTTGTCGTTTTTTTCTTTGTTATTATCTACAATTCTACTCACTAACCCACTAACTCTTTGATAATTTTCACCACTCACACTAACAGCCACTCTAACAAGAATAATCTCTTCATTTTATTTCCTGCTGTGTGCTCTATTAGTTGTATGACAGGAAGAAGAAGCGGAGCTTCAATTTCCTTTGATTCAAAATGTGAGAGGACCCTTCGTAGATTAAGGAGGGAAGCAAGAGGAAAAAGAGTTGTTGGTGCTGAGGAAGAGAAAGAGTATTTTGAAACAAACATGAAGGAGAACTTGGAAAACAACCATGAAGGAGAAGCTCACAACCATGCCAGAGAAGGTCCTGTGAATCATGCTGGACAAGAAATGAGAGTTCTAGGCTCTTATATCAATCCAAACCCAGGAAACTGTGGAAGTAGCATCCAAAAGCCCACCATACATGCCAATAATTTTGAATTAAAACCCCAACTCATCACCCTTGTCCAGAACAACTGCTCATTTGGAGGAAGTGCCCAAGAAGATCCCAATCAACATCTGACCACCTTCCTGAGAATATGTGGCACTGTGAAGTCTAATGGTGTTCATCCGGATGTCTATAGATTGCATTGCTCCCCTTTTCACTCAGGGACAAAGCATCTAAGTGGCTGGAATCCTTCCCGAAGGAAAGCTTAACAAATTGGGAAGATGTGGTGAACAAATTTTTAGCAAGATTCTACCCTCCTCAAAGAATTAACGGGCTGAGAGCTGAGGTGCAAACTTTCAGGCAACAAGATGGGAAAACTCTCTATGAGGCATGGGAGAGGTTTAAGGACTTAACAAGAAGATGCCCACCAGACATGTTCAATGAATAGGTTCAACTTCACATTTTCTATGAAGGTATTTCTTATGAGTCAAAGAAGGCTGTAGACCATTCATCAGGAGGCTCTCTGAACAAGAAGAAAACCATTGAAGAAGCCATAGATGTCATTGAGACTGTCGCTAAGAATGACTACTTCTATGCTTCTGAAAGAAGTAACACTCGAGGAGTAATGGAGCTGAACCACATGGATGCATTGCTGGCTCAAAATAAGATGATCACCAAGCAGCTAGCAGATCTTACCAAGAAGGTAAAAGAAAACCAAGTCGCAGCAGTCATCACTTTATCACCAGCTCAAGAAGGAGTGAATGTAGGAGAAGAAGGTGATTGGGAACAAGCCAATTATGTTGGAAACTCACCCAGACAAACCCATGATCCATACTCAAAAAATTATAATTCTGGTTGGAGAAACCACCCTAACTTTGGGTGGGGAAATCAACAAGACCAAGGCTAAGACCAGAGACGCCACAACTACAATCCCAAAAACAATGCAACTCACCAACATACCTCACAGAGATCCTATCAACACCCACCTAATCACCCTTCTCAACCACCTAATCTCAACCCACCATCACCAATAGAGGATAGGCTCTCCAGAATTGAGACTCTACTCGAAGACATATGTAAAGACGTCCAAGACAACAGAGTATTCAAGGATGAAGTGCGAGCCAATATCAAAAACCAAGGGGAAACCATCAAGAGGCTGGAGTCCCAAGTGGGGTATCTATCTCAACAGTTTCCCAAACCCACTGATAGTTTCCCAAGTGACACAGAAAAGAACCCAAGAGGAGAAACAAAGAAAATAAGGTGGGAAGAATGCAAGATGATCACTATAAGTAATGAGAGGAGTGTAGAGGAAGTACACACACAAAAAAAAACATATCCGAGACATTCCAAAGGAAAATCATGAAGAAAAAAACCATGCACCCCCAGCCCACACACAGGGAGGAGCTAAAGAAAGGGGAAACCTTGAACCCATATGCACCTTTTTCCCAAAGGCTCAAAGGTGGTGTAGCAATGAGAATGTATTCAAGATTCCTCGACATGTTTGCATCTCTTGATGTAAATATACCATTCATTAAGGCCCTCCAGCAAATACCCTCCTACATCAAGTACATAAAGGAGCTGCTGGCCAAAAAGAGTTCATTGAAGGGTGGACAAACAATAAAGATGAATAGGGAGTGCTGATAAACCCATATTTCATGAGTTCTTTTGTGCTTAATTTGAGTGATTTATTCAATCCTTCACCTACTTATTCACATTAATTGCATGATTTTACTTTCCCTTCCTTATTATGTCATATTGTGAAAAACATGTTTCCTAAGCTTTAAAAATAATTGTTTTAATTACCTTTATTTCCATTCGATGCCATGATTAGTGTGTTGAGTAGTCTCAGGTTTTATAAGGCTGAATGACTTAAAGGATGAAAAAGAAAACATACAAAAAATGGAAGGAGAAGGCAAAATGGAGCTTTAAGGAAATTGGTATCCACGCGATCGCATGGATGACGCGATCGCGTGCCAGAAGTGAAGAAGCAGCGACGCGGCCGCATGACTGACGCGACCGCGCGCCTCAAGTAGAACACCCACGACGCGAACGCATGACAGAGGCCACGTATCAGAATTCACAGAATACGCCCCCAGCGATTTCTGAAGCCCTTTTTGGCCCAGATCCAAGCACAGACAGCATAGATTAGAGGTTATAAAGTGGAGGAATGCATCCATTCAGACAGAGCTCGCCAATTTCTAGTTTTCATGATTTAGATTTAGTTTAGAGAGAGATTCTCTCTCTCTCTTTAGGATTTAGGATTTCTTCTTGTTTTGAGAGTAACTCTGGATCCAGGTTTAATGTTCTTTTATTTTCAGTTTACTTTTACTTATTTATTTGCTTTTAATATTTGAATTGATTTATGAATTATTCCATGTTATAGATCTCTATTTTGAATTAATGATATTTGAAGTATTTTTAGTTAAGATTGTTCTCTTTGATTTAAGTTACTATTGCCTTCCATCTAAGGTCACCTCTATTATTCTAGCAATTTTACTTTTTCCCCTTTTGGTTTTGGTTAAGAAATCAGTAACTCAACAGTTATTAAACTCAACATATTTGATAATCGTTATCTTGCTAATTGAGCTGAACTTAAGTAATCCCAACCTTTTCTTAGAAAATAAATAGGATTCAACGTTCAATTTAATTAGTCCCTTGACTTTCCTTTGCTTTAGTAAAGGTTGACCAAGTGGAGTTTAGATTCAACTTTCCTTATAGTTGAGAGAGAGATAACTACGTTGGACCTCCAATTTCTCATACCTTGCCCAAAAGTTTGCTTTACAGTATTTATTCATTTTTAATTGCCATTTAAATTTGTCATATAACATATTCCCACCTTACTTCCAAAACCCCAATTTACAAACTCATAACCAATAATAAGAACATACCTTCCTCGCAGTTCCTTGAGAAGACGACCCGAGGTTTAATACTCGGTTATCAATTTTAAAAGGGGTTTGTTACTTGTGACAACCAAAACGTTTGTACGAAGGGATTTCTGTCGGTTTAGAGACTATATCTACAACGCGACTGATTTTATGAAATTCTTTACTGGCAAAAATCCTAACGTCAAAATGGCGCCATTGCCGGGGAACTGCTAACGTGTGCCTTATTATTGGTTATTGTAAATACTTTTCTTTTGCTTGCTTATTTATTTTTATTTTTATTTTTCCTTTTTACCTTTATTTGCTACTATAAACTCTCACTCCTCTCGCTTTGAGTTTGGTTCTAATATTATTAAAGGAAATAGAAGTTACAGTAGGAATGTGCATCAAGGTCAGACCAATCAAGGATGGATGGAACCAAGAGGATCTAATCAACCTCTTTGGCAACAACACCCTCCAAGATATCCTGGACAAAGACCATTCTACCGTGCATACCCAGCTGAAAGACATGGTGGACAACCTTGTAACTACCAACAAGCCCCACCCCGTACGTATAGACCGTCCTTTCAACATAACCTCGAACCACCACACTCACAAGCTTTTCTTTACCATTCGCCACCATATGATCCTTCCTTGCCCCAATACCAATCCAATCATTCCCAATCATCACCACTTCCCTTTGTATCATGTCTAAGTCCAGCAAACCGCGAAGCAGAGGATCGCCTCAAAGAAACAGTAATTAAATTTCAAACAACTGTTCAACAACTGGAGCAAGCATTAATTCAATGGGCTTCTAGGCGCTCAAATATACAAGGATCAACCACAGCTCCATGTGGACAGTCTAACGAAGAGCGTAGCATGAAAGAAATACTAGAGACTCCAGTGGACAAGACAGAGAATGAATTTGTACTAGAACAATTAGAAGAAGCTGTCATTGTTCAAAAAGAAGAGTTGGTTAAAGATCTAGGAGATGCTGAACTTCCATGGGAATCAAGAGTTGAGGAGAACCCCGTCAGGGACATCACAGTTGATGCTAAGGAGGATAAAGTACAGTCTCCAAAGCAAGTCGTTTATGAGGAATCAGACGGAATAATCCAGGAAGCAATTTCCCTTGATGATGATAGTCACAAGTCTAGTTCTCTGAGTGATGAACTTGCATCCGCAAGCGAATTCTCTGAGATCGAAGAATCTTCCCCAAGTGAATATGAAGATGATGCGGAGGTAGATTTCTCTCAACCTCCAATCTATGACTCAAGTGATGAGGAAGACACAGAAGACCTTGACCAGGATATAGATACAATTGAAGATCCTTGCAAGGAAGTGGAGGAATTCACAGAACAGCACAAGGAAACGAAACTTACAGAACCACCAAAAACACCTATCCCAAGGCCATTACCACCTAATACAAGCTTCAAGTGGGTATAATCCTTAACTTTTAACTGCATTTTTTCACTTGAATATGGTTTACTTGAGACAGATGGCCAGCTTAGAGCTCTCTGCCACTTTAAGAGTAAGAGGGAAATGGCTCGTACTCAGAGCTGGTGCAAAAGGTTTAATAAGGTTCCACACTTCACCTCGAAGTACACGGATTGGTATCATGCTCAATTGCATGGATCACGGAGGACGTTTGGTCACTTCTTTTTTCAATTTATTTCTTGTTTATTGTTTTCATTTTTCCTTTTTCATCTTAACATTAACCTGGAATCTTGCATAGCATTCATGTTAATCACTGCATCCTACATTTTTCAGTTAAAAAAAAAAGGATGCACGACGCGACCGCATGCCCCATGCGATCGCGTCGAATCGCAAAAAATACCACCCATGCGACCGCATGATGCACGCGGCCGTGTGATATACATATCGGCGTAAGGATCCAACGAACAGAAAATTGGGCTGGAATCATGCGGCCCTTGTGCGATTCGCACAAATTGGCCTACGCGATCGCATGCACCATGCGATCGCGTCACTTACCCAAACCGAATCCCACGCGACCGTGTGAGCGATGCGATCGCGTCGCATGGATTGCTCATCACCCCAAAAGGAGACAGAGAGTTGCGCTGAAATGGCGCTGGAGTCGTGCGTTTAGCACAAATTCCAGCGACGCGATCGCGCGACCCACGCAATCGCGTCACCCCTATTTTTCCCCTCCCACGCGATCGCGTCTCTCTCATTTTTCACCCTAACCACGCGACTGCGTGCCCCACGCGGCCGCGTGGATCCGAAAATATAACCCCCCCAGCCACGCGTACCCTATCATTCGCGCAGCCCCCAGCCCCCAACCCTCCTCCCCTTCTCCGCCTCCTCTCCCTCCAGCCACCACCCACCACCTCCCAGCCGCCACCGCCCCATCACCCAGACGCCGCCGCCGACCCGCCACCACCGCCGTACCACCCCCTCCGCTTCTCTCTGCTTCCTTCTTCTTCCCACCGCCCCCCTCCGCCGCCACCGCAACGCCGTGCCCCACCACCGCGCTGGACACCGCCGCGGCCACCTTCTTCCCTGTTCCACCCGTTCCGCTTACCAGGTTCCGCAATACGCAGCCCTTTTTATCCGTTCGTCATTTTTCTGTATTCTTTTTCCCGTTTATGTTCATGATTAGGATAAATAGTCTTAGTGGATTTTTAGGTTGTTAGGTAGCTTAGGCTGTGGTTAGTGGATCTAGGTCTGTTTACTTGCACTGTTCTTACTTTTGTTTTATCCTATGTGCATCTCTGTGCTGCTATAATCCTAATTCATATGCTACATTTCTTGTATGTTGCTGCTGTTACATTGAGTTTTTATATTTATTTTACATCTATGTACATGCAGCTTTATTTTTAAACTACTGTGATTGCTGTTTGTTTTCCAGGACAATCCAATTTTAGACGGAATGCTGCCCAAATTTTTTTAAAATTGTTTTCATTCTTGTTTTGGTTTGGCATTTCTAAACTCTGATTTACTCTACTTTACCCAAACCAATTCATGAATGCTATGGCCAGCTTTCTTATCCTTTTTGTTTCCTGGTTCATAAACTGCATTTGTGATTCACTGATTCCAATTTTTGCCTTCTTTATTTTTTATTCGAATCAGCATCACCCTGTTTTCTTTATTCGATTATGAGTACTTCTATTCTTACCTGTGAATCCTTGTTATATGGAATTTTTCTATGCCACTTACTTTACTAACTCCTTATTTTAATTTACTAACTCCTTTTTTACCATACTAACCCTTTTGTTCTCTTGTCTGATTATTTTCCCTTTCTCTAACTTTCTCACCTTAGCATATTGACTATTTCTTCCATTTATCATATATTCCATCACATTTCATTTACTCATTTTCCTTATTCTCCCTTGCCGCTTTGAGTTTCCTTTGTTTATATTGTCTTTTGCTTCCATATTTTATCCATTCCCTGGTTTTCTGTTTTTCAGGATGTCTGTCACACAGAGAAAAGGGAAAGGCAAGGCTACTGGAGAGCGCAAGCGAGGAGATTCCTCCCAGTCCATTATTGACCTCATTCACGATTCCTCCTGGCGGGAGAAGAACTTCACACCGCAGGAAAAAGCTGACCAGCTGCTCCCTTCGACTGATCCTATAAAATTTGCAAATCGGTACTGTGACCTGAAGTACCCGGTATTTGCAAACTCCTGGAATCTATACCTGGAGAGAACTCTGAGGATTCCAGAAGCCCTCCAGCAATACACCACTGAGCAAATCAAGCAGAGAGGCTGGTTCTTTCTGGAAAGAGCACTGACAGAGGTCAATGCATCTTGGGTACGGGAATTCTATTGCAACTACTACCTTACTATCCTAGATGCAGTAAACCTGAGAGGAAAGCAAATTCTGGTCACTGAGGAGGCCATAGAGGACATTCTCCGGCTCCCAGCCAAATTCGACCAGCCTGATGGTTATGCAAAGGCTGAGGAGGACATGGGCCAGATGAGGTTTGATTGGGATGCTGTAAAGGCCCGGATAGCTCTCGACCCTGCTGTTCCTTGGGAGATGGGTTAGGACACCACTATGCCTCACGGGATCAAGAGAGTGTACTTAAATGATGAGGCTCGGCTTTGGCATCAGATCTTGAGCAACTTTGTGATGCCAAGTACTCATGAGACAGAGATCCCGGCTGCCATGATCACCCTCCTATGGTGTGTGCTGGAGGGCAAGGCCCTGTACTTCCACATTTTATCCGGCTTTATATGGCCAGGGTCCACGTCCGAGGCACCCTCCCCTTTCCTTACCTGGTTACACAGCTAGGCCGTCGAGCTGACATGCCATGGGAGGATGCCGATGAGAGACCACCAGCGGCGGACTGCAGGAAGATCATTCCTCACAGCAGAAACTTCCTCGCTTTGGGCTACAGACCACCACCTTTCACTGCTACTGATGAGACAGCCCCTTTGTCTGCTGGACCCTCTTCATCCACTTCTGCACCTGCTGCCACCACTGCACCTCCACCCGCCTCTGAGCCGGTATACCACCTCGTGCACCGCCTATTCTGCCAGATCGATCAGATGGAGTGCCGTAACAGGCGCCGGTATGAGAAACTGGAGTGTCGCAGCAGGCGACGTTATTCGCATCTGAAGCTGATGATCAGACAGGGCGCCGACATCCCCTCCGAGCCCGACACACCATCAGAGCCATCAGAGGAGGAGGAGGATGAGCACGAGGAGGAGCCTCACCCCCAGGCAGAGACTCATCAACAGGCAGGTGCAGAACAGCCTGCACCACACCAGGAAGTCCTACATCAGCTTGAGGCTGCAGACCCGGAGATCCCGATCCAGTCCGTCCCTCCTCTACAGCAGCCAAACTCTCAACCCACCACAACCACAGAGACCCCAGCTACCATCCCTACCAGTGATGACACTCCTTCACACCCGGCTTGATTGAGCATCCGGGACAATGCTTCATTTTAAGTGTGGGGAGGTCGCCATCTCCAGCGTTTATCTTGGTGAACCACTACATACTTTTCTTTTATTTTGGATACTTTTCTGTATTTTTCTCTTTTTTCTTTTATTTGTTATTTTCTGAGTACTTATACATTGCTACTTGTGTATTGTTACTCTATTTTCTGCATTTTGCATTTTTAGTTCATATTTTAAGTTATTTAGTTCATTAGTTTAGTTGCAATTCTAACTTATTAGTGGATCAATTAGTATAGTTTACCCTTTTGACATAAGATAGCTTAATTATAGCTTAGTTTAAATTGACAAAAATAATAAAGAGTAAGCTAGGAACTTGAACATAATAAATTTAGATCCATAAAACCTTGTATATATAGCATTACATGATGTAGTTAAACTGACAACATTTTATCAAGGAGAAACATTAAAATTTCAAAGGCTACCCTAAATTACTTTTTAAAAGAATAATGAGAATTTTTAAACCTGCATGACATACATAAGTGATAAATGATTTTTCAGCTAGAGAACACATAGCCTGTGAGTTTTGAGCTTAACTGTATGGTTACATTCAAACCATAATTTTTATTCCTGTGTGTTCCAACCTTCTTTCTTATTCTGGTGTTCTTTACTTTGTTTTAGTCTATATGTCCGATTGTAGAATATAGGTACATCCCAAAATAATGATTGAGGCCATTATTTGATTTTATCTCACTTACCCCAGATTAGCCTACCTTTTACATCACCTTTGTTAGCCCCCTTGAGCCTTTTAAAATCTCTTTATTCTATTTAGCCAAATTACTAGCCTTAAGCAGAAAAACAAAAGAAAATCCCAAGTGAATCCTTGGTTAGCTTAAGATAGAAAATTATTAATAGAGCAAAATGTGGGAAACCTTATGGGAACATAGTTGATAACAACAAAAGGTAGAAAAATTAGAAAGAATAAAGCAACTCAAAAATTTTGGGAAGCATGCTCATGAAAATTCAAATTAATTAAAATTACCATGTGTATTAAAAAAAAGGTTATTTTTCAAGCATGTAAATAAGGGGATACAAAAAGAACTCCCCAATGCAAAATAAAAATAAATGCACATGGGATAAAAACAAGAAATGAAACATGAGCATGTCACATCAAAAGTGAGATAATAGGGAGAATAGGTAAAGAAGCATTATTTTACTAAATATGTATGTTAGGTGAGATCTTAGTCTAATTAAGGATTCACTTATTAGCTCACTTAGCCTTATACATATATCCTTACCTTTACCTTGACCCCATTACAACCTTGATTAAAGACCTCATGAGTTTTGGTGTGACTATGTTCTATAATTGTTGATTGGTTAGACGAAAAACAAAGTTATAGAAGGGAAGAATAAAAAGAAGAATAGAGTGATTAACCCAATAAACACTGAGTGATTAGAGAGTAAACACAAAATCCAGTAAGGGTTCAATAGCTCATTAACATTTATCTCTATTCAAATTAATAATTGTCTTGCAAGTTTTAATGTTTTCTTTCTCATCTCACTTGCGTTATTATTTGAGGGTTAGCTATATATGTATATATAACTCCTTGAGAATGCGAAATAATTTAACTACATGTAGGCTTTATATATGAGTGGATAAATTAGAATTGCATGACTCATTAGGTAGATGCATTTAGAATAGGTTGCATTTCATAACATTCCATCACTTTAACCTTAATTATTTACCTTGGATTTAGCATGAGGACAGGCTAGTGTTTAAGTGTGGGGAGGTTGATAAACCCATATTTCATGAGTTCTTTTGTGCTTAATTTGAGTGATTTATTCAATCCTTCACCTACTTATTCACATTAATTGCATGATTTTACTTTCCCTTCCTTATTATGTCATATTGTGAAAAACATGTTTCCTAAGCTTTAAAATTAATTATTTTAATTACTTTTATTTCCATTCGATGCCATGATTAGTGTGTTGAGTAGTCTCAGGTTTTCTAAGGCTGAATGACTTAAAGGATGAAAAAGGAAACATACAAAAATGGAAGGAGAAGGCAAAATGGAGCTTTAAGGAAACTGGTATCCACGCGATCGCATAAACGACGCGATCGCGTGCCAGAAGCGAAGAAGCAGCGACGCGGCCACATGACTGACGCGACCACGTGCCTCAAGTAGAACACCCACGACGCGGACGCGTGACCGACGCGACCGCATGGCAAGGAAAAGCTCCAGACGACGCGGCCGCGTGACCCACGCGGACGCGTGACAGAGGCCACGTATCAGAATTCACAGAATACGCCCCCAGCGATTTCTGAAGCCCTTTTTGGCCCAGATCCAAGCACAGACAGCATAGATTAGAGGTTATAAAGTGGAGGAATGCATCCATTCAGACAGAGCTCGCCAATTTCTAGTTTTCATGATTTAGATTTAGTTTAGAGAGAGATTCTCTCTCTCTCTCTCTTTAGGATTTAGGATTTCTTCTTGTTTTGAGAGTAACTCTGGATCCAGGTTTAATGTTCTTTTATTTTCAGTTTACTTTTACTTATTTATTTGCTTTTAATATTTGAATTGATTTATGAATTATTCCATGTTACAGATCTCTATTTTGAATTAATGATATTTGAAGTATTTTCAGTTAAGATTGTTCTCTTTGATTTAAGTTACTATTGCCTTCCATCTAAGGTCACATCTATTATTCTAGCAATTTTACTTTTTCCCCTTTTGGTTTTGGTTAAGAAATCAGTAACTCAACAGTTATTAAACTCAACATATTTGATAATCGTTATCTTGCTACTTGAGCTGAACTTAAGTAATCCCAACCTTTTCTTAGAAAATAAATAGGATTCAACGTTTAATTTAATTAGTCCCTTGACTCTTCTTTGCTTTAGTAAAGGTTGACCAAGTGGAGTTTAGATTCAACTTTCCTTATAGTTGAGAGAGAGATAACTACGTTGGACCTCCAATTTCTCATACCTTGCCCAAAAGTTTGCTTTATAGTATTTATTCATTTTTAATTGCCATTTAAATTATTTGTCATATAACATATTCCCACCTTACTTCCAAAACCCCAATTTACAAACTCATAACCAATAATAAGAACATACCTTCCTCGCAGTTCCTTGAGAAGATGACCCGAGGTTTAATACTCGGTTATCAATTTTAAAAGGGGTTTGTTACTTGTGACAACCAAAACGTTTGTACGAAGGGATTTCTGTCAGTTTAGAGACTATATCTACAACGCAACTATTTTTATGAAATTCTTTACTGGCAAAAATCCTAACGTCAAGTGTAGTGCTCTCATTCAAACAGAGCCACCTACAAAGAAGAAGGATCCAGGGAGTTTCCACATTCCCTGTGCTATAAGAGAGACAATGATTGATAAGGGGCTTGATGTGTGGAAAACGATCCAACACAAAACTCACCGGCAAGTGTACCGGGTCGCATCAAGTAATAATAACTCACATGAGTGAGGTCGATCCCACAGGGATTGAAGGATTGAGCAATTTTAGTTTAGTGGGTGATTTAGTCAAGCGAATCAAGTTTTGGTTGAGTGGGTTGTATTTAACAGAAGATAAATTGCTTGAAATGTAAAGGGAGAGGGGAAATTGCAGTAAATTAAAGAACAGGAAAGTAAAATAAACTGAATCTTAAAGAACAAGAAATTAAATGACTGAAACTTAAAGTGCAAGAAATGTAAATTGCAGTAGCTTAAATGGCACGAAATATAAATTGCTTGAATGTAAAAGGGAATTGAGGACTGGGATTGCAGAATCTAAACAAAGAGAAAGTAAATTACAACAATCAATAAGAGTAGAAGATGAATTGGTATAAACTGAAATTCAACAGAAAATGAAATTAAAGTGCAGCAGGTTCACAGAAGAACCAAAAGTAAATTGTGGTCTCAGGTCTCAAGAGACTAGGTAGCAGAGCCTAGATATCTATTTGCCTTCCCAGATCCAAGTTCACAAAGCAATTGACAAGAAATTGAAGAGGAAGCAGTAAAGAGAATGTAAATTGATTCAATTATGCAGAAAGAAAACTCAAGAGTTCTTGAGTGGAGATTGAGACAGAATTCCCTCAATTCTTAACACCCAAGAATCAAAACAAAGAAATTAAAAAGACCCAAGCAAGAACAAGGAAGAAGAGAGATCAATTCTCCTCCCCAATTCTCTGAAATCTCGGTTCAGTCTCTCAAGGAAAGTCACAAAAATTCAAAGCTCAAAGAAAGTGCAAAATTCAAAAGCCAAAGCTAAAGGTAAGTGTCAAAGGTCCTAATTACATCAAACTAGCTCCTATTTATACACTTTCTATTCTTGGATTTTGGGATTTGGATGGGCTTTTGATTTGGTGAAGAAATGAATTAAAATGGGGTTTTAATTTGAATTTTCGGCCCATGAGAAGTTGCTCCCAGGAGGCTGCCCTGCCCTTGTGGAGGGCAGGGCAGGATTTGGTGCATGTTGGTGCAGCTTTGGTGCGGCCTGGTGCGGTTTTGGTGCGGCCTGGTGCATAAAACTCTGCCCTGCCCGCGCCGAGGGCAGGGCAGGAAAAATTGGTGCGCCAGAATGTGCCACGGTGCGTGCTTGGTGCTGCCAGGATCGAGCTATGATGCGCCAGGATTAAGCTGTGATGCGCAGAATGCTGCCCTGCCCTCGCGGAGGGCAGGGCAGGAAAATTTGGTGCTGCCAGGATCGAGCTTGGTGCGTGTTGGTGCTGCCAGGAATGAGCTTGGTGCGCCAAATTTTGAGCCTTGGTGCGCCAGATCCGTGCACCATCAAAATGCTGCCCTGCCCTCGCGGAGGGCAGGGCAGTGTTTCCAAAATGATGTCCCGTGTTCGAAACATGGCTGGAACACACGCTCAATTAATTTCCTTGGTTTCTTGGCACGACACTCAACCTTAGTTCCTTGCTTCTTCCTTGGTCTGTGTTCGATTCTTGTGGCATGCATGGGTGACATTTTTCCTTTGATTTTCTTCCTTGGTGAGCCCGATACTGCCCTTGTGGAGGGCAGGGCAAGGTTCTCTTCTTCTTGGTTCCAAGGCACACTTTTGTGCTCTGCCCTTGTAGTGGGCAGGGCAGAGTTGCCTTCCTTGTTTGGTTCCCTTATGTTGCCCTCCTAGAGGGCAGTGTGCCCTTGTGGAGGGCAATGTTTGCCTCCCCCTTTGCATGCGGCACACTTCCTCTTGCTTTGACCACACTTTCCTTTCCTTAGGCTACACTTCTTAGGCCACGCTTTTCCTTATCTTTTCTTTTCTTCACCTATAATAAACCAAAACAACCACTCAAAGTATCACTAAATTCAAGAGGCTTATAAATCAATTAAAATTCAATTCAAATTAGCTTAAACCTCATGGATTAACATTAATTTCATGGTGGTTGCTTGATTTAAAGAAGTTGTGCATTTTCACTCCAAATCACTTACTTAAGAAGCAAGAAAGTGCATAAAGACTAACAAAACAAGTGAAATTAGCTTGAAAAATGGGTATATGATGACTTGTCATCACAACACCAAACTTAAATATTGCTTGTCCCCAAGCAAGCATCAATACTAAGAGAAATTGAAATGAATAAGAAAAGAATACATATCCTTATTAGGCATATAGCAGAACTTAATCTATGGGGTCATTATGCAGACAATGATAACTCAATTATTGTTGCTGCTACATAATACATCTTTCCTCAAAGGCTTGCTAAACTTGCTGTTATAAGACTCACTTTTTGATTCCTCCCTTGCTAACTTTTCTTGGCTTACAATGCTTAACAAGCTTATTATTCTTTTGGAGGTTTGGTGTCAAATGTTGCAGTAATAGCCTTTGGCTTTATTTGTTTCTTTTTACTCAACATCTTTCCACCACAGACACTTGGCTCACTAATTCTTCCTAGGATCATTGATGCCCAACATCTCTTTGGATAACTAAATGTTCTGTATCTAAGTTGCTCTTTATTGTGGATTTTCAATTGGCCATCCCAAATCAGTTGATCTAAGTGACCGGGTTTTAAAATACCCCTTAGAATTTACTCATCCAAGCAGATCTTAGTACAAGAACACCACAGGCATATGTCCTAAGGTTCAAGCTATTGGTGTCCAACCTTTATTCTTTGTTTTTTTCTTGCCATTTTGGCTTTTTCTTTCCCTTTTCTTTCTTTTTTTGTTACCAAGGGCCTTTTCATTATTGATAGGAGTCTTTGTAACAGCAAGCTAACTAACAATTGAATAAGAATGATATTATGCAACAATTATTTCATGAGTTATGCATTTAATCAAACACATATACCACCACCAACTTCCATTCATACTTATGCAACATTGGATATTTCACTTTTCAATTCAAACCAATCTCTTTTATTTAAGCATATGGGAAACAAAACAATTTTCAAGCTAAGTGATGGATAACAAGCATTATGCAGATTTAGCATTTTTCTAGCTATTTATTAACTAACTAAAATGAAAAGCAAAGAACAGAAATTGCATAAAGTAAAAGAAATAATTGATGGAGGCATATCATATTTCAGACATGCATCTCCTTATTAAAGACATGAAAGAGGAAATATGAAAGAACTTTGCCACCTTCTAATGGTCATGGCTGCTGCTTGATTCTCCCTTCTTCTTCTTTCTCTTTCCTGTCTTGGAATAATCTCAGATCTCTTCACCAGGACATCTTCTACCCCAAACAGAATCTAAGAGTCCTGAGAGCCCAAAATCTTCCAATCTTTTAAAGGTTGACTCAGTATATTGATGAGATCTTGCTTGTTGCTTGGCTAAAAATTCAGGGCATTGTTCAAATGGCTTGATCTCAGGATTGAGTACTGTTGGCAGATTGTGGGTTAAGTACTCCAACCTTGCTTGCATGTTTTCATCATTCTCCATTCTTTGTACGTGTCTAACTTCTCCCAAGGTATGATGAACATTCTTCCATTGATACAGGTTGTGACTATATTCCCCTGCTTTAGCTTGACTAAAATACAGCTTATCATATGATTCCTTGAATTCTTTGTATTGCTCTTTTTGTCCTTCAAGAATCTGTGCTTGAAATTCTTGCTGCTGAGTCATCATTTGTTGTTGCCATCTCTCTTGTTTTTCCTCCATTTGATGCTGCCAAGCTTCTCGTTCTTCTTTTTCTTTCAAAAATTGCTCCATAAATTCTGGATGGGGCTCTAGATATTTCTCTTGGCCTCCCTGATTTTGGCCTTGTTGAGCCTGCATGAGTTGCTGAGATAGTTCTTCAATTGATCTTTGTAATTGGCTCATGTCTATGGCATCATGAGCTTGATTTCGTCCTTCCTCTCTTTGTGATCTCCTTTGTCTAGGAGCTACTACCCCTTCTTGATTTTCTTCTTCATTCGTTCCCTCCATGCTCTTCTTGGTAATCCATTTCCCTTTCTTCACTTTTGTTATGTCCTCATCTTCAAAGATTACTTTAGCTCTCTCACATAATCTGAGGAAGGTACTTGGATGTCCAAGACTACTTGATTTGCTTGTGCTATTGGCCATTTCTTGAATACTGTCGGCTATGAGTTGTGCGAGGTTGATTTCACCTCCATGTAAGATGCAGTACGTCAAGAGTGCCCGTTTGATTGTGACCCAAGAAGAATTTTCCAGTAGGAAGGATAGATCTTCTTACTATTTCATACCATCCCTTGGCTACAGGAGTAAGATTTATCCTTCTCATGTGGCTTGGAACTCCCTTTGAATCTCTTTCCCAATCTGTATTTTCCACACATAACCCCTGCAGGATCTCATCAGGATTATTTTCCATTTGCAATCTAGCCTCATAACTAGGCTCTGCATAAGTTATGGTTCTCAACTTTAGAGCCCTAGTGATGGCTGCTGGACTGAAGCTCACTTCAACTCCTCTGACATAACTTGTGTAAGGAGCACTATCGTTGTTTTCCTTCACAGCATTTGCATAGAACTCCCTAATCATAACTGCACTGATGTCAACTAGAGGATCACACAAGAGTTCCCACCTTCTTTCTCTAGTAATTTGCCTCATGATGGGATATTCTCCTTCCTTTAAATCAAGACCTTTCTCATAGATGACATTCTTTGCCTCCATGAACCTATGATATCTCCCTTCATGGAATTGGGATCTAAACTTGGTTGCATCAAAGGATGGAGGTTCGGCTACCATAGGTTCTTTTCCTGGCCTTCTTTTTGAACTTGAGGAGGTCATTGAAGTTGAGGTGAAAAGAGAGAAGAAGTGAGAAAAGAAGAAGTTTGTGTTGTGTTTGGGAAGAGTCTTGGTTCGGTTTTGTTGTGAGACAAGGAGATTATGTTGGTTTTAGGAGCAAAGAGGATTATGATTCTCATATGAGGGTAGCTTGAGTGAGTGTGTGAACCATTTAGTGCAACGGCTATTAATAGGCCAAGTCTTCAAGCTTCTCAACAAAACCACAATGAATGAATGAAGAAGAAACCGTTAGTACTCATGAAGGGCTGAGATTGAGTTGTTCATCTCAAGGACTCATGGAATGGACGGTCTGCACGCATTGTTGAGGCTTGACGAGGATCCTCTTCCCATTGGCTGCATGCATTTAGGCTTTCAATGATGCATGCATGCATACAAATTTTGCTTCCCCATGAGCGCGTTCTCCTAGGCACATGTGACCTCCCTCACATAGCTTCTCCTAGCCGTGACCTCTCCTAGCTTTTGTCTTAATCTTTTTCTCCCACCTGAATTAAAACAGCTAGCTTAGAACATTAATATAATTGTTGGCAACTTATTTACAAGAATAAAATAAATTGTTTTGGTTTGTTTAATAGTTATTTAAAAAAAAAATTTTGTGATCAATTGTGTCCCTAAATAAAATGCTAAAAGTTGGTGAATACCAAACTTATCTTTTATTGAGGGGACGGCTTAACAATGCAAACCGTTCTCACAATTGATGCATTTTTTTTTTAAAAAAATTGATGTATAATCCCTTGTCCGTATGGTTTTGAGTCCATGATTGGGAAATGATTTTCTGAACATTGTTGCACATGCAGACACCAAACTTAGTGTTTGGTCACATGCTTTATCAAAAGACTTATGCATATGTTCTAAAAATAATCCCCTTTTTTGAACAATGAACTTGGGTGTGCCTTAAGGTACACCAAACTTAGAAGTTTGCCATGTGCTTCAAAAGGATGCATGCATTTACCAGGCATGAAAATTCAAAATCATATTCAGAGGAATCATAGCTTATTAAATGAAAGAGAAGACAGAAATCTTAAACCATGGGTTGCCTCCCATGAAGCGCTCTTTTATTGTCATTAGCTTGACATTGAACTCCCTTTAGGGTGGTTGATGCTGGTGATGTCTCAACTTGTCACCTCTCACTGTCAGCTTTCTCTGTGTGCCTTGATGCTCAATTTCCATATGCTCAAGAGAAAGTATTGGTTGACAGTGTAATAATCTTCTGCTCCCTGTTGTTGATATACTAGTTGCACCTTATCACCTTTAGAAAATCCTTCAGTTGGGATTTTCTTGTTTTTCCACCCTTTGTGAGCCTTTTTCTTGCTCTTCATTTTTTTCTTTCTTGTTGATCTTTCTTTCTTGACAGTTACTTGAGTTGTGATACCTTCCTTCTTGCTTATCGCCCCTACTTCCTTTTGAATCCCTTTTTCTTCTTGCATCTGTTTGTTTTTCTGTTCTACTTCCTTGTCAGTTGATTGCTTTGGAAGGAGATCATCACTCATTTTGCTTGTTTCTTCATCCCTTTGTAATTCTGGAAAGACTTTCAGGATGATGCTCTCCTCATGCATCCTGAGGGTTAACTCTCCTTGCTCTATATCCACAATGGCTCTAGCAGTGGCCAAAAATGGTCGACCAAGTATTATGGAGTCATTTCCATGTTCTGAAGAATCCAGGATCACAAAATCTGCTGGATAGATGAACTTGTCAACCTTAACTAAAAGGTTCTCAATAAGCCCTTTAGGATATACTACTGATTGGTCCACCAATTCCAAGGACATCTGTGTTGGTTTTACCTCCTCTATGCCAAGCTTTTTCACTAAAGAATATGGGATTAGATTTATGCTTGCTCCTAAATCGCACATCCCCTTGTTAATGAATAGGTTTCCAATAGTGCATGGTAAGAAGAAACCTCCAGGGTCTTCAAGCTTGGGAGGGAGTCCCTTTTTAATGAGTGCACTGCATTCTTCACTGAGCATTACAGTCTCCTTTTCATTCCACTGTCTTTTCTTGTTAATGAGCTCTTTTAAGAACTTGGCATATAAAGGCATTTGCTCTAATGCTTCAGCTAAAGGTATGTTGATTTCCAACTTCTTGAAAGTCTCAAGAAATTTGTGGAAATGCTGATCCTTTGTTTCTTTGTGAAATCTCTGTGGATATGGCAATGGTGGTGTTGAGCTCTTCTCCACTTGATGCTGTTTTGGAATTGGTTCTTCCATGATTTGCTTTCCTTTCTTCAAATTATGTGGTTTGTTGTTCTCTTCTGTGAGTTCTCCTGGGACATTCTTGGTCATTATGTTCTTGTTGATGGCTTCATCATTCTTTGTTGGCTCAGTGTCATTATGCTGGGTTGCCCCTTGGTTACCATCTGTTAACACTTTTCCACTTCTTAGTTGCACGACCTTGCATTCTTCCTTTGGGTTGGGAATGGTGTCACTAGGTAGTGAACTTGATGGCTTCTCAACAGAAATCTGTTTGGAGATTTGTCCAATCTGCCTTTCTAGGTTCTTCATGGAGGCTTCTTGGTTCTTTGTTGTCAATTCTTGGTTCTTCATCAGTTTCTCCATGAGCAGCTCTAGATTAGTGATCCTCTGGGATTCTTGTGAAATCGGTTGGTTTTGGGGTGTTGATGGATGATGATAGGTGTTTTGAATTGTTGGGTGGTTGTTAGGTGGATAATGGTTAGAGTTGGGGTAGTTATTTTGTGGTTTTCTATATGTATTTTGGTTAGTGTTTGGCTGGGGGTTGTGGTTTGTGTTTTTCCAATTGTTCTGGCCTGTGTTTCTTTGCCATGGTTGTTGGTTTTGATTATGGTTATCTCCCCATCTGAGGTTGGGATGGTTCTTCCAAGATGGATTGTAAGTATCACCATAGACTTCATTTGTTCCAGAATTTTGGTTGTGCATGTACTGGACTTGCTCTTGCTGTTGTTCCTCTTGAGTTTCTTCACCTTGCACCCAAGTAGTTAGTGGTTGGCTTGTGGCACTCACTGATGCAACTTGCAAGCCATCAATTCTTTTGGCCATTTGTTCAAACTGTTGTTGAATCTGCTGCTGCATTATCTTGTTCTAAGCCAGAATGGAATCCACTCCTTCCAACTCCATTACTCCTCTTCTTTGTGATGGTTGGCGTTGTCTTTGATGAGCAAAGAAATATTGGTTGTTGGCCACCATATCAATGAGGTTTTGAGCTTCCTCTGTGGTCTTCATGAGTTGCAAGGAGCCTCCAGCTGAGTGATCAAGTGCTTCTTGAGCTTTAAGAGTGAGTCCTTCATAGAAGTTCTGCAACTTGTCCCACTCAGTGAACATCTC
This sequence comes from Arachis hypogaea, assembly GCF_003086295.3. NCBI lineage: Eukaryota > Viridiplantae > Streptophyta > Magnoliopsida > Fabales > Fabaceae > Arachis > Arachis hypogaea. The sequence goes on along the minus strand of NC_092037.1, from coordinate 43,942,381 downwards.
TGGTGGACATTTCCTCAATAGAGCCTTATATCTTTCCCATGCTTCATATAAGTTCTCAGCCTCCAATTGAGTAAACGTTTGAACCTCAGTCTTCAACCTTAGGATTCTTTGAGGGGGATAAAATTTGGCAAGAAACTTGCTCACCAAGTCATCCCAAGTGTTGATGCTTTCTTTTGGAAATGTCTCTAGCCATTGAGTGGCCTTATCTCTGAGAGAGAATGGAAAGAGCAGCAACTTGTAGCTATCAGGAGGTACACCATTGGTTTTCACCGTGTCACAGATTCTCAAGAAGGTAGACAAATGTTGATTTGGATCCTCCAAAGGCCCTCCTCCAAAAGAGCAATTGTTTTGAACCAGAGTGATGAGTTGTGGCTTTAGTTCAAAATTGTTTGCATTGACATTAGGAGGAAGAATGCTACTTCCACAGTGTCTGGCATTTGCAAATGTGTATGAAGCCAAGACTTTTCGTTGTTGTTGATTATTGTTGGCTCCTTCTCCTGGTTGATTGGGATCTCCTTCCATTTCTTGGAATTCCTCCTCAGATTCTTCTTCTCCAATAACGTTCTTCCCTCTTTCAGCTCTTCTTATTCTCCGAAGAGTTCTTTGATCAATTTCAGAGAGGATAGGGGAAGATCTTCCTGTACCTGACATACAAACACACAACAATAAACACACAGATCCAGAAGACCAATGAAACTTCAATCTATAGCTAGAATGAAGTTTTAGTTAGTTTAAGCAAAAATTCAAACAGTTAGTGTGTTAGTAGGAATTAGAATAACAGAAAAGAAAAAGTGCTTAATCTAGACCTCCACTTCACTTAATCATTGTCAATCTATTTCAATCCCCGGCAACGGCGCCAAAAACTTGATGTGTGGAAAACGATCCAAAACAAAACTCACCGGCAAGTGTACCGGGTCGCATCAAGTAATAATAACTCACATGAGTGAGGTCGATCCCACAGGGATTGAAGGATTGAGCAATTTTAGTTTAGTGGGTGATTTAGTCAAGCAAATCAAGTTTTGGTTGAGTGGGTTGTATTTAACAGAAGATAAATTGCTTGAAATGTAAAGGGAGAGGGGAAATTGTAGTAAATTAAAGAACAGGAAAGTAAAATAAACTGAATCTTAAAGAACAAGAAATTAAATGACTGAAACTTAAAGTGCAAGAAATGTAAATTGCAGTAGCTTAAATGGCACGAAATATAAATTGCTTGAATGTAAAAGGGAATTGAGGACTGGGATTGCAGAATCTAAACAAAGAGAAAGTAAATTGCAACAATCAATAAGAGTAGAAGATGAATTGGTATAAACTGAAATTCAACAGAAAATGAAATTAAAGTGCAGCAGGTTCACAGAAGAACCAAAAGTAAATTGTGGTCTCAGGTCTCAAGAGACTAGGTAGCAGAGCCTAGATCTCTATTTGCCTTCCCAGATCCAAGTTCACAAAGCAATTGACAAGAAATTGAAGAGGAAGCAGTAAAGAGAATGTAAATTGATTCAATTATGCAGAAAGAAAACTCAAGAGTTCTTGAGTGGAGATTGAGACAGAATTCCCTCAATTCTTAACACCCAAGAATCAAAACAAAGAAATTAAAAAGACCCAAGCAAGAACAAGGAAGAAGAGAGATCAACTCTCCTCCCCAATTCTCTGAAATCTCGGTTCAGTCTCTCAAGGAAAGTCACGAAAATTCAAAGCTCAAAGAAAGTGCAAAATTCAAAAGCCAAAGCTAAAGGTAAGTGTCAAAGGTCCTAATTACATCAAACTAGCTCCTATTTATACACTTTCTATTCTTGGATTTTGGGATTTGGATGGGCTTTTAATTTGGTGAAGAAATGAATTAAAATGGGGTTTTAATTTGAATTTTTGGCCCATGAGAAGTTGCTCCCAGGAGGCTGCCCTGCCCTTGTGGAGGGCAGGGCAGGATTTGGTGCATGTTGGTGCAGCTTTGGTGCGGCCTGGTGCGGTTTTGGTGCGGCCTGGTGCATAAAACTCTGCCCTGCCCGCGCTGAGGGCAGGGCAGGAAAAATTGGTGCGCCAGAATGTGCCACGGTGCGTGCTTGGTGCTGCCAAGATCGAGCTATGATGCGCTAGGATTGAGCTGTGATGCGCAGAATACTGCCCTGCCCTCGCGGAGGGCAGGGCAGGAAAATTTGGTGCTGCCAGGATCGAGCTTGGTGCGTGCTGGTGCTGCCAGGAATGAGCTTGGTGCGCCAAATTTTGAGCCTTGGTGCGCCAGATCCGTGCACCATCAAAATGCTGCCCTGCCCTCGCGGAGGGCAGGGCAGTGTTTCCAAAATGATGTCCCGTGTTCGAAACACGGCTGGAACACACGCTCAATTAATTTCCTTGGTTTCTTGGCACGGCACTCAACCTTAGTTCCTTGCTTTTTCCTTGGTCTGTGTTCGATTCTTGTGGCATGCATGGGTGACATTTTTCCTTTGATTTTCTTCCTTGGTGAGCCCGATACTGCCCTTGTGGAGGGCAGGGCAAGGTTCTCTTCTTCTTGGTTCCAAGGCACACTTTTGTGCTCTGCCCTTGTAGTGGGCAGGGCAGAGTTGCCTTCCTTGTTTGGTTCCCTTATGTTGCCCTCCTAGAGGGCAGTGTGCCCTTGTGGAGGGCAATGTTTGCCTCCCCTTTGCATGCGGCACACTTCCTCTTGCTTTGACCACACTTTCCTTTCCTTAGGCTACACTTCTTAGGCCACGCTTTTCCTTTTCTTTTCTTTTCTTCACCTATAATAAACCAAACAACCACTCAAAGTATCACTAAATTCAAGAGGCTTATAAATCAATTAAAATTTAATTAAAATTAGCTTAAACCTCATGGATTAACATTAATTTCATGGTGGTTGCTTGATTTAAAGAAGTTGTGCATTTTCACTCCAAATCACTTACTTAAGAAGCAAGAAAGTGCATAAAGACTAACAAAACAAGTGAAATTAGCTTGAAAAATGGGTATATGATGACTTGTCATCAGGGCTCTGTGACCTGGAAGCAAGTATCAACTTAATGCCTCTGTCCCTCATGAAAAAGCTTCAAATCAATGAGCTAACACCCACAGACGTAATTATCAAATTGGCTGACAAAACTCAAAAACAGGCCACAGGAGTGGTTGAGAACATGTTAGTGAAGGTTGGGAACTACTTCCTGCCCACAGACTTTGTTATCCTGGAAATGGAAGAGAATCTCATCCATCCCATCATCCTGGGGAGGCCATTTTTAGCCACAGCCAGGGCGCTTAAAATGTGGAGCAAGGAGAGCTAGTATTAAGGATACACGATAAATAGCTCACCTTCAACATTTTCAAACCCTCACAAGAAGGAGATCATGATAACAAAGAGTCAGAGGAACACAATAAGGGGCTGATGGAAGAGACAAACATGGGAACACAAGCACCACACCTGAAAATCCCCATTGGTGACAACTATTGTGATTAGAAGGAGCAACAACCAAGTGTAATCCAAGAGAAACTAGATCCACTAGAGTCATATGAGACAAGCAACAAAACCCTCCTGAAAGAAGAAACCACAAGGAGCAAAGTGACATCAAGGAACACAAGGAAAAAGGCCCAAGGGGATAGAGAAACAAGAAAATACCTACAGAAGATTTCTCTCCAGGAGATAAAGTGGTCTCTGCCCACTTTCCATCTATACCACCTCATCTCCCCACCATTCCATCTCAGCTACCTCCAGTATACACCATCAACAAAATCTTGTCCTTAGAACATGTGGAGCTTCTTAACAAAGCCAATGGAGACAAATTCACTGCAAGGGGGGAAGATTTGAAGCACTACCAACCACCCTGACAAAGGCCAAACATCAAGCTAATGATGCTAAAGAAGAGCTTCATGGGAGGCAACCCATGTTCTATACCCTTTCTTTTTAATCTCTAATATTAGTTAATAAGGCAAAGTTCATGGATTCTAAATCAACTTTGACGAACACTTAGAAGAATTTTTATATGCAACATATAGTGAACAACAAGTTTAGTGTTCAAGGCATACTAAGATGGCATGAACACAACCTATATCATGTTAATCTTAGAGTCTTAATCAAACCTTGTTGCACCATATGACCACAAACAAGTTTGGTGTTACCAACATTGCATGCATGGGTAATTGGATGGTCGGTTGATTTACATTCGTGAATAGCATTTAGTTATTTAAAAACAAAAAAAAAAAGATTTTTATAGTAACCATTTCATATTTTAATTTTTCCCACCAAAAATTCTATTGACTTTTGCATTTTTTTGTCTTGTATAGGAAATCAAAAAGGGGATTGGTGGACCTTGATAGGACAATCAAAGAAGGGAGGTTCGGCCACTATACCAAGGAAAATACACACTTGTCCTCAAGGGGAGTATCTTGGGAAGTGCTGCCATGAAACATTGGGAGTTGGATAGCCTTGGAGATCAAACCAAGACCCTCATAAAAGAGGTGATCCTTGTGCTCATCCAATGCCAAACCACAACCGTCCACTATTAAGCCATGCCATCAATTCACACCCTCCAATCTCATTATTTCCTTATATAACCTCCACTTTACACCCATTCCATATACAATCACCCTCTTAATCTATCTCTCTTCTTCCTTCCGAACACACACACTTTACACCTTTTCATATTCTAACATTTGTTCATTCCATCTCTTATTCCTCTTTCTTCCAATTTCTTCCAAAACCTTACACACTACCAATTCTCACTCATGGCGTCATCAAGCTCCAAGAGGTGAAAAGGAAAGGAACCTATGGAATAGCCTTCTTTTGATGAGAAGAAATTTAGAACCTTTTACCATGCATTACAATTCGGGTGGATGGCTAAGAAAGAAATTATATACGAGTTAGGCTTCCAAGTCACAAAAACTGAGTGCCCCAAAATCACAGAGAAGGTGGAAAATAGAAGATGGGAGCTCCTCACTGATCCGATCATGAGAGTAAATGCAACTCTTGTAAGAGAATTTTATGCAAACGCAGTTAGATATGATAAGGCAGACGAATCTTATACAAGTTTCGTGAGAGGGGTAATGGTGGATTTTAGTCCCATGAGCATCATGAGGGTGTTAAAGCTGCAAACCATACCATTTGCAGAAGAAAGCTATCAATCGAGAATAGATAACAGTCCCAACCACGACCAGATTGTGAAAGACATCTGCGTGCAAGGAGCGGATTGGGACAGAGATCCCCATGGGAAACCCACATTTATAAAGAGAGCAGACCTTCTTCCTGAGGCTAAGGGTTGGTTCGAAATTGTAAGGAGGTCCATCCTCCCAGCCGGAAGCAACTCAGAGGTAAACCTTAAAAGGGCAACAATGGTGCAATGCATAATGAAGGGAAGAGAAATCAAGGTTCATGAACTCATAGCCCAAGGTATTCGGAAGCTTGCTGAGAAGAGTGATTCTGGAGGACGGTTAGGCTACCCCAGCACTATTCTCTGTCTTTGCAACAAGGCTAGGGTAGTGTTCGAAGATGGAAACCCCAAGTGGATAAAAGTCGACATCCCCATTACTCTTCGACAGATGCATGCCGTTGCACCTCCCCTACCTCAGCGAAGACTAAGAAAGAGGCCAGCCCAACAAGTGGAAGAAGGACAAAACCCAGGTGAACAAGCCCTACCCACTTTAGACATGCACCAATTACAAGAAGTTATTGATGCATTGTCTAGGCAATACATGGAGAATCAAGGGGCACAGAAGGAGCTTCAAATGCAAATAATGGACCGCCAAGAAGAATCACTCTCTAGATGGATGAATCAACAAGGAGAGTGGCAAAAATAATTGATATAGCAACAATTGAAGCAAGGGAGACAGTGGAGTGAATCCCTCCAAAACTTGAACCAAAAGCAAGACCAACAACAAGAGGCCATCCAAAAGCTAATCAATATCTAGGCACATCAAGGTGCACACATTCATGATATGCATCAGAAACAAAGAGAATAGGCAGATCTTTTCGATGAATACAGAGCCTTTTCGGAAGGGGTATATATGAGCGAGACCGGTTACCATGTAAACACCCAAGCCAGGCTCGGATACTTAGTTGGACAACTGCCTGTATTACACCCTGGGATCACAAGGTATGAGGATGTAAAGGATGAGTTAGCACGAGTAGAACAAGAAAGAGCCGAACAGAGTCATGAATCAGTAAAGAAAGCACTGGAAGATTGGAAAATAGCCAGGATGAATCGGATGCAAGGAAGTGAAAGTGGACATAAAGAGGACAAGAATGGGAGGGGACATGAGCATTCCAATAAGTAAAAGGTGGTAGAGTTCCCTCCCTGTTTTATCTTTTGCGAGTTTTAAATATGGAAAATCATGTATGAAATAGAACATGCTTCCATAGTAGTTTAGGAATTTTTAATTCTGTCTTTAAGATTTAGTTATTTAAGTCTAAGTGTGTTGGTCTAGTCCCTAGCTTTCACTTTCATCTTGCTTCTATATATGCTTGTCTTTTAAGTCAATCAAAAAGAAGATGTTACGAAAAGAACAAGAGTGGAGTTATCTTGTGAAGTAAATTCTGAATGTTTGTGGTAGGGTGATTAATTAGCTAAGTTGGTTCACCCACAAGGTAGGAAAGCAACTATCTGTCCTGAATCATATGCTTGAAAAACACCCCATGAGACTAACTAATTAATAAGATCCTAATAAAAAAGAGAAAGAGAAATAACAGTTTAAAAGGAAAAAAAACAATAAGACATAATGCTAGGCACCAAGGGTTTGAATATTGAGGCATGTTTCTGTGGTGTTCTTGTGCAAGGGATATGCTTGGATGAATAAGCTCTTAGGGGTGCCTTATCACTTGGTAACTTGGGTTAACTAAGATTTCTAGCTGAAAGTCCACTATCAAGAGCAACCTTTGCTACAGAGCACTTAGTGACCCAAAGAGGTGCTGGACACCAAGGTCTCAAGAAAGAAAAATAACAAACCATGTGCCTGTGGCGTGTATGTATGGGGGAAAGAGACTTGAGGGAGTAAGTCCTTAGGGGTATCTCAACACCTAGCACCTTGAACCAACTGGTTCGGGAGTGTTGGCTGAAAGCTTATAATAAAGAGTCGCCCTCTTACAGAGCACTTAGCCTAAAAAGGAATGTAATAAACTTTGGAAAAGAAGGAAGGATCAATAATAAGAAGTCTCAAAGGATACAATTAAGCAAGTGTTCATGGGCATGATAAAGGCCTAGAAACCAGTAAAGGAATGAACCTAAGTTGCTATGCATCAAACCCCATAAAACCAAGGTCTTGACTTCCACAATAATGACTCATTTCTCTTGTCATTTCATTCATCATTCTCATGTTTCAATACTTGCTTAGGGACAAGCAAGCTTTAAGTTTGGTGTTGTGATGCCAAGGCATCTAGGCAAGTTTCACTGACCTTTTATTTACTATTTTAGGGTAGTTTCATGCATTTTCTTAGGAAATAAGCAAGTTCTGGATGAAATTACATTTACACCTTGATTCAAGCAACTATTGTGAATTTTACATGATTTCATAAGGATTATGCAAGGATTGAATGACAAATTAATGATGCATAATCTCATGACTTAGACTAGAGCTTTGATGCACTTTATTTGCTTGATTTCAGGACAAAGGAAGCAAGGAAGAACCACGTTAGTAGCCACGTTAATCCAATTAACGTGACCACTAACATTGGGAATGAGCTTGCAACGTTAATGAGAAAAGTGATCGCCAATAACGTCTTCGAAGCCATCATAGAAGAAGATAGAGGGAGAAGAGCAATTCGACCAAGGGGGCTTTAGAGTGTATCAAATGTGTGTGTGAAGGGTTGGAATGAGGGGTATTTATAGGAGTGGGCTAGGAAATTCAGGTTCCCTACTCATCTTCATAGGTGTTGAACACCCAGCACTATGCTCTTGGCTGGTGTTCAACGCTAGCAATGCTGCCAATTGGGGCGTTGAACGCCCAGCCAGTGCTCCCTGGCTAGCATTCAATGCTAGCAAGTCTGCCAGTTGGGGCATTGAACGCCAGCAAGATAGCCAATTTGGGCGTTGGACGCCTAACCAGTGCTCCCTGGCTGGCGTTCAGCGCCAGTAAGACACTCCATCTAGAGTGCTCTATTTTCATTGCTGAACCTTTCTGTCTCTGTTCTGACTACTGCACATAATCATGAACCTAAAGAAATAACTTAAAGAAAAACAAATTTAAGGAATTAAAAGAAATAGAAATAATTAATTAGGGTTGGGTTGCTGATTTTAAAAGGAGTTTGTCGTGTCGGTATAGAATTTCTCAATGAAATTAATTCTCGTTGCAAGTATAGTTCTACACAACCAAACAATCCTCCCAATAAAAAATTTGGTTGTCATGAGTAACAAACCCCAAATGAAAATTAACCGGAGTATTTAGACTCCGGGTCGTCTCTCAAGGAATCACAATGAAGTGTTTAGTTATTGGCTATAAGGTGTGTTTTTGGGGTTTTAATTTGAAATGATAGACATGAAAATAATTGATAATGAAGATTAAATGACAAAGGGGTCTTGGCAAGGGTTGGTGGTCAAGGATCTCTATCCTAATCACTAACCACAACATGAGAATTGGCAAGGATTGACCTCATTAAGTTGTCTTCTAACTAGTAAAGGAGAGTCAAACGAGCTATGCCAATCCAAGTACATAAGTCCTAACTCCTTACTAATTCAATTAGTTAGAATTAGAGTTAATGGCTTCCAATCATTAATCACTTGGACATTAGCAACTCAAGAGTTCCTAAGTTACCTTCCCAAGCCAAGAACATAAAATTCTACTCTAACATATTTCCAAGCATTTTGTCAAACACTCGGAAGGCATAAAAGGAAAGTACAACAAATAACAAAAATTGATGAAATCTAATGAATAACAATTGTAAAGAAAATGAGATCACAACTCAATTCAACAACAAAAGAACATCAAACATTAAATCTCATCAAGGAAAATTCAAATTCAACATGAGTGTATGAGCATAAAAGAGACATGAAAGTAAAATTAACATCACAAACTAAGAGAATTAAAGTGTAAATACAAGAAATTATAGAGGAAACAAGATTAAATCACGAATTTAAACATGGATCTATGAGAGATTGACCTAATCCTAACCTAATTCTTGAGAGAAGATAGAGCTTCTCTCTCTAGAAACTACACTACATGATGCTAATACTAACTAATGTTCTTCCCCCTTTTGCTTGGGCTTCAATTCTGCATGAAATACACTCAAAAACAAGCTAGAATTGGGCTTGGGCAGCTCAGAAATCGCCCCCAATGATTTTCCGTTAAGTGAGTCACGTGTGAGTATTGGCGCGTACGCGCGCTTTGCGCTGGCGCACCGATTGGCAAAATCCTTCATTTGTGCAGGCGCGTCATGTTCGCTTGCGCGTGCCTACATAAACCTCTTTTGCGTGTGCGCGCCCCTTTGATGCAATTCCAATCTTTGTTTCTTCATGCATTATCCTCCTTGTATGTTTTTCTCCTTATTTCTTCCATCCAATACTTGCCCTATGATCCTGAAATCACTCAACAAACACATTAAGGCATCGAATGGAATTAAAGTGAATTAAAATCACCAGTTTAAGGCCTAAAAAGCATGTTTTTACATTTAAGCACAATTCAAAGGAGAATTACAAAACCATGCTATTTCATTAAATAAATGTGGAAAAAAGGCGATAAAATCCCCCACAATAAGAACAAGATAAATCACGAAATTGGGGTTTATCAAACCTCCCCACACTTAAACTAAGCATGTCCTCATGCTAAAATCAAGAAAGGAGCAAGGGGTATTAATGTTTATTCAATGAAAACTAGCTAAGTGAAATCTATCTAAATACAATCTACCTATATGGATGCATTGGCTTAGTCAAAATGAATCAATCTCCAAGAATCTACATGCAAGCGTAGTAATAATCAAAGCAAACCCACAATTGAATTGAAGCATTAAGAGATTTTACAAACTTGCAAGAAAAGATGATCACAGGTGGAGACATGTAATTGAGCGATCGAACCCTCACCGGATGTGTATCCGCTCTATGCGCTCAAGTGTATAGGGTTGATTCACTCGATTCTCTCCTAATTATACTTTCCAAGATTTGTTTTTCATCTAACAATGAACAATTACTCCATGCATGCATACAAATATCATGAGGACTTTCTATAGGTTGTAATGGGGCTAGGGTCAAGGTAGGATGCATATGGTTAAGTGAGCTTGAAATTCAAATCTTTGATTAACTTGAACTTCCCACCTAACCTATGACAACTTATACAATTTCTAAACAAACCTAACTACCCATTCTTCACTTTTTCACATACTCATGCATTCTCTTTTTGATCACCACCCATATGCATTGACTCTTATTGAGTTTTACTTGGGACATTTTGCCCCCTTCTTATTGCTTTTCTTTTTCTTTCTTTTCTATATATATATATATATATATATATATATATATATATATATTTTAATAAAGTATATACAAAGTATCAATGCGTATGGTTTTACATTCAATGCATGAGTATGTATCCAATTTCCCAAAATATTGAGAAAAATACAAAAATACACTTTTATCCCAACCAATGTTCCCAACTCTCCCAAACCTGAATGATAAGCACTCTCACTAGCCTAAGCTAATCAAAGATCTAACTAAGGACATTTATTGTTTTCCGTTTTAGGCTTGTAGTGTGCTAAAATTAAGAACAAATGGGTTAAGCATAAGCTCAAGATTGGTTAACAATGGAAGATAAAAGGTAGGCTATTTGGGTAAGTGAGCTAATTAAAATGATGGCCTCAATCATATAAGTGCATGTATACACAAAATAATGGACATATAGAATCAAACAAATCAAAGATTACAATCATAGAAAGAGAATAATGCACACAAGAATGAAAATAAATGGCTATATAATGTAACCACACAATTAGGCTCAAAGCTCACATGCTTGTGTTCTTAGCTCAAAAACATGATCCACAATTGTATAATTTAAGCAAGTTCTAAAAAAAATATTTTCAATCAATTGGGGTGGTGCCCTAAAAATGAATTTCTTGGAAATTTTCATCATACTGGCTCAGCTTATTTTCAGTGGAATGTTGTGATTTAGAAAAAAAAATTTTCCTAGTTTATCCCTTTTTCAATCAAAGCACGATTCTTATATAGAAAGGGTTAACTAGGATTTAACAATCCAAAATATTTTTCTAATCACAATCAAAGCCAAGATGCAAAACATAATACACACACACACATATATATATATATATATATATATATATATATATATATATATATATATATATATATATATATATATATATATATATATATATACTAAGAGTAGCTAAAAGTGTGCATCAACCAAAATAAAGGTATCCAAAATAGCAAATATGTACAGTAATCCCAAAATGATCTAAAATGTAAAGTACGGAATAAAACAAAATAAAGTGGCAGAGGATATAAATAGAAGTCTGAAAGTTCACCACATAAGTGCAAACACCGGTCACAAACGGTGACCTCCCAACACTTTAGAATCAAGCATCGTCCTCGATGCTACTGCTGAAGCTCGGGATGGGGGTCAACAATCACGCCGGACTGTGGCTCATGCTCAGGCTGTGGAACTGGCGGTGGTGCTGGCTGTGAGTCCTCAGGAGGCTGCTGAGTCTCAGTAGTGGTTTGTGCCTCTGGTGGTGCGTCTTGTTGAGTCGGCTCCTCGCCATGCTCCTCCTCCTGATCCTGCTCATCTGAGGCTGGAGAGTCTGGGAGTGGGGAGAGCTTGATGCCCTGTGATGCGAATGCCCCGTCTAAGCGATCAATACGTCTCATAAGGCGACGCTTGAGGCGCTCCAGGAAACAGAGCAAGCGCTGCACCAATAGGTATGTCAGCTCAGGTGCTGCTGGTGGTGGTAAGGATGCGGTGGTGGCCGAGGAAAAGGGGGCTACTGCTATGGAGGGTGAAGGTCCAGCTGCCTCCACAGTCACTCTAGCCCGAGAACGGCCTCTGGGCGGTGGTCTCTCGTGCACCCAGCCACCCCAAGGAATAGTGACCTCCTTGTCATCATCATCCAAGGGTGGTGGTGTCTCATCATCATCCCTCCACTGAACATCAGCTAACTCAGCCATGCTGGTGACCAGAGTGGAAAACGGAAGTAAGCCATGGATATGTGCTCGCCACATGCTCTGCCGGATCAAATGGGGGAAGTACACCTCTTTGCCCTCCATGACACAACCGATCAGAACTAACATGTCCATCGGGATCTCAGAGAAATGTGTGGTGGGCAAGATATAGGTGGCAAATATCATCTGCCAGGTCTTGGCCTCTCTAGACAAATGAGCAAACATCATCCCCTTGGGCTTCTTGTTGCCCGAATCTATCACCCATGGAGTCTCCAGGGTGGCAATCACGCACTTAAGCGCCTTATAATCGAAAGTCATGCAGTGGATAGCAATATCTGCCTGCTGATATGTGCAGGCATCATCAGTAATGTGTCGGCACTGCAGTGCCTCCTCGATGGCAGCCTCAGTAATCATAATCTCTCTATCCCTCAGCTGAACTGAATCGAGATTGGCACGGAAGAAGTTGTAGTAGAACTCCTTGACCTATGAGATGTTTATCCTCCCCAGATCCCTATCAACAAAATCCAAACCCAACTCTAGAATGCGGCCATTGACGGCACGCCTTACATCATTTGGAAGCACTAACCTCTTCTCAACATTCAGATTTGTCTTCCGGTATTTGGGGAAGCGAAGCTCACAGTAGAGGTTGGGGAATTTGAGTGGGTCAGTGGACGGAAGCAACTGATTTTCCTTATCCGTCTCACTCAGTGGATTTTTAGCATAATTAGCATATGGGGACGGGGTAGAGATCTTAGAGTGCTTTCTTTTATTAGAAGGAGTGGCTATGGCTTTTCTTTTGTCTGACATCCTGAAAAACAGAATTTACATAATATAAGAAGCTAGCCAAATAATCAAGAAGCACTCATAACAATGCATATTCAGAAAGTGAGCAAATAAAGTAGAAATCTTGGAATGAAAGCAACAAGGTTCAGAATTTAAAAGAATCTTCAAACCAAGAATTCAAACCACAATTGCACATTACTTGATCATTAAGCCTAAGAAACACCATATCCAAAAGAATGATCAAAAGAGTTAAGTCAAAAACCAAAGAGAAGTTAGTCGGTTAAACAAGTTAGAGTTAGAAATCAGTTTGGAAGTCAGTGATATGGTGGCTACCGGCTTAATTCAAAAGATATGTACATAGTAGGGATGTAAGCATGTTCACAATCACGAAAAGCATCAAGTCGTTGATGATGAAATATAATATTGCTAAAAAAAACAACTCATGAGAAAGCAAATCATCAATCAATGCAAATTACTAGAATTACATGAATTGGTGTTGGTGTGATCAAAATGTCAAAGAATGAATCAATCAAGAAATATTCAACACCAAATTCGATGAGCCATGAAAGTCACAAAGATTGAAATAAGATTTGAAAAATTCATATGCCATGTGACCAAGGGTAATCTGGACATGAAGGTTTCAAATCATAGCGGTCACATGGGTAGAAGAAATCATCAATCTTATGGAGCAAGCAAATAAGCTCAATTTCAAACGAAAATCAAGTTACTGGTCAATCTGAAAATTCATTAGAATCATTCAATGCACATAAGCAATCTAGCATGAATATAAGCAAAGAATATGATAATCATGACCAAACTTGTTTTTGAACAATTTCCAAAACCATTTAGGTAACAAAATCCCTTTGATACAAAAATCACCAAATAGGAGTTGTTGCAACAAGTGAGTGTAATTCATGGTGTATTGTTAGGAAAAATTCGGCAGCAATTAGGCAGTAAGTTGGCTATTTCCCAAATTCAAACAGTCAAATTAACTTCCATATGAATGCATCAACAATGAAAAATAGAGAAGACCATATATAAATGCATCAGAAGTAAGCAATTGAGCAATGAACAAGAATGAGCTACAAGCAACTAGCAGCAATAAACAGTGAAGCAACATGCAACATACAACATAAGCAGAGCAATTAAACAGAGCAGTTCCTCACAGCACAAAAATTCAAACATGTAATCACAAACGGAGCACTTATCAGACCTAGAATCCTCTAACCACATCCTAACTACCTAACAGCAGATATCTCTAACTATCATAACAAATAAGATCATGTACTAACTAATTAAACTAATAGGAAGCTAAGAACAGAAATAAAACAGAGCAGAGGCAGGGTAGGACCTGGGAAGCAGAAATGGTTGTGGAAAATGGAAGGAAAGGGAAGCAGTGGAAGTGATCAGCAGAGTCACTGCCTCAGATGGTGGTAATGAGGAAGCTCTCACCGGCGACAATGGAGGTCGCGGCGGTCGGAGTTGCGGTTACTGTGAAAGAGGACAGGGGAGGGAGAGGGAGAGGAAACGGTGAGAAGGAGAGGAAGAAAAAAAAGAGGGGCGAGGCGGCGACGGTGGTGGTCGCGGGGTGGCTCGCCGGAGAGGGGTAACGGAGGTTGGGGGTGGAACGTTGGAGAGGAGGAGCAGAGAGAGACGTTGGGGAAGAGAAGAGGGTTGCGCGAATGCACTGTTACCTTCACGAATTCAGGGTTAGTGATTTTTGAATCCGCACGAGTGCGCATGTTACGTGTCCGCGCAGGTGGGTTGGGCTAGAGGCATAAAAGAGGCCCAGAGTTGGCACAACTCTTGGGTCCTTGGCTTGGGTGATGCTGAGACGCATCGACACGCGCACGCTGTGCGCGTTCGCGTGGATGGCTTGAGCTTATGGAGTGGGCGCGGAGGCACGAATTATGCCGACGCATGGGTAGAGAAACAGGAAGGGGCGCGGACGCGTGCAGCGTGCGTCCGCGTGGGTTGAGATACAGAGTTGGCCCAAAAGTGGCACAACTCTCTGGTCCTTAGCCCAGAAAGTTCAGAATGCGATTCTATGCGCACGCGCATTGTGCTCTAGCGCGTAGAATCTCTCTTTCTTCTCTTTCTCTCTCTTTTTTTTAGGAAGAGCTTAGAACCCTCTCAATCTCCTTCAAGGTCCTAAAGCAAGTTAATATGTAAAATTGATACATAATTTGAGATAATGGGTATTTTTCAAATGAACTTAGAAAACTTGGAATCCAAGCAAAAACTCAATTTCAAAGAATCATCCCATATTCAAACCTAGATTGTATAGAACACCTTAGCAATCAAAGTAAAATTCATTTAAAAGGTAGAGAAACTATATATAATGGAACCCAATTCATTCATTCGTTATATCTACAAGAGAATGGAAAGAGTTTACCATGGTGGGGTGTCTCCTACCAAGCACTTTTGGTTTAAGTCCTTAAGTTGGACATTTGGGAGGCTCCTTGTCAAGGCGGTTTATGCTTGTATCCATCCTTGAACCTCCAAGAGTGTTTGTCCTTCAGTTGGTTGTTAGAATTTCCAACCATGTTCACCAAGCTTTGGTGAGGTTCCTTCCAAGATATGAGCTCCCAAAATTGACTTCCAGCGCATGATCCAGGATCCCATATCTTATCTTCACACCTATCTTCTAGTTGATCGTCTCGGTTCCGTTCGGGTGATAAAAAAGTAGAATTATCATGTGAGCACCAAACTATCTTCCTAGACCCATTCAATTGAGCATTACACCAATCCATGTTCTTCAGTTTCGAGCTTCCAACCATAATGAATCTAGACTTACAACGCCAACCACTAAATGTCCTCCTCTTACGCTTAATTCCACAAAGCGCCCTAAATTGGCCATCTGTCTCACGCAAACCATACTCAAGTGGAATAATGAAGCTGAGATTTAGAAGTTTTATCCACTCAAGCGAAGGATTGGATGACAAATTAGATGGAGGAGTTCCCAAAGATCGTGACAAAGCATGTTCTACTCCCGTCCATCCCCTTTTAGAGGTTTCCACCACTTGATAGGATTCCTCAAGTTCAAGTTCTTCTTCACCAATTTCTTCTATCTCTTTCCCATCACTCAAATCATACAGAGGAGGTTGAGCAAAATCTACCTCATCGTCAATTCCAAGCATAATGAGGAAGGATTCTTCAAACTCATAAGGATCATATGTTGATTCAGAACCATCATAGATAGGAGGGCTTGTTGCTTGGAACACTTCTTCCACTTCTTCATTGGAAAAGGGTTCAACAAGATCGTCGAGGGGACTAATCAATGCGAACAAAAAATCATTGATGATAAAATCCACTTGTTGATCAATTTCTTTCTGTTCCTCGTTTACTCCAGCAACATTACTCTTTTCTTTAGTATCCCTTTCACATTCCTTGAAAGAGGATTCTTCAAGTTGAGATTCCTTTATGTACTCAACATATCCTAAACATCCAACCGCTACTTCCTTTGGTTCAATCATCTCTACCTTCTCCTCTTGTTGTACTTCGTGTTTCGGTTCCTCTTCTTCACCTTGGAGTTTCAGGTTCATTTCCTTACTAAGCTCCTTGGTTGCTTCTCCACATTCAACAATGGGAGTATTTTTGTCACACAAGCTTAGGTGGAATGAGATCATGTCACCAATGGTTTCTACCATGGTAGTCATTTTCGCTCTTAACTCCTCAAACTTCTTTTCGTCCTCCTCATGTCGCCTTAAGAGATGAAATTCAAGATCTCTCACTTCTAGCATGGTGGCTTCATTTGAGGTTGGTGGTAAAAGAGAGGGTTCATCATTCGAGGGAAAAGTATTGCAGTTGGAAGGCGGTTCATATTGGTGAAATCCTTGGGGTGGTGTGTATGAATTTTGTGGTTCAGGGGAGTATTGGTATTGGAACGGTGGTTCTAGATATAATTCATATGGTGGTTGATATGGTGTGTATGAATTATGGCCATATAAAATTGAATGGTGATGTGAGGCTTGTGAATGTGGTGTGTAACTATATTGAGGGATGGGATCATATGCATATGATGATTGTGGTTGACAACCACAATTAGGGTCATCACATACATTGGGTTGATACACATTAGAATCAGGATTATACCCATAGGAGTTCGTAGGAGGTTGTTGCCATGAAGGTTGTTCATAAGCTTGAAGTTCCTCCCATCCTTGATTCCCAAATCCTTGATGCATATCCTCATTGGAGCTTCCATCTCCTACAATATAGTTAAAACTACACTCATAGTAAAAGAGGTGAGAATTCATAGTGAAAGAGAGTATAAAAGGAAACAAGTATTACTAACAAACAAAGAAAACAAAATCCTAACTAGCAAAACAAAAAAACAACCCAAATTCAAGATATTCACAATATATACAATAGCCAATAACATAGCACCATTGTCCTCCCTGGCAACGGCGCCATTTTGATTTTAAAAGGAGTTTGTCGTGTCGGTATAGAATTTCTCAATGAAATTAATTCTCGTTGCAAGCATAGTTCTACACCAACAAGCAATCCTCCCAATCAAAAATTTGGTTGTCACGAGTAACAAACCCCAAATAAAAATTAACCGGAGTATTTAAACTCCGGGTCGTCTCCCTAGGAATCACAATGAAGTGCTTGGACATTAGCAACTCAAGAGTTCCTAAGTTACCTTCCAAAGCCAAGAACATAAAATTCTACTCTAACATCCTTCCAAGCAGTTTGTCAAACACTTGGAAGGCATAAAAGGAAAGTACAACAAATAACAAGAATTGATGAAATCTAATGAATAACAATTGTAAAGAAAATGAAATCACAACTCAATTCAACAACAAAAGAACATCAAACATTAAATCTCATCAAGGAAAATCCAAATTCAACATGAGTGTATGAGCATAAAAGAGACATGAAAGTAAAATTAACATCACAAACTAAGAGAATTAAAGTGTAGAAATAAGAAATTGTAGAGGAAACAAGATGAAATCACGAATTTAAACATGGATCTATGAGAGATTGACCTAATCCTAACCTAATTCTAGAGAGAAGATGGAGCTTCTCTCTCTAGAAACTACACTACATGATGCTAATACTAACTAATGTTCTTCCCCCCTTTGCTTGGGCTTCAATTCTGCATGAAATACACTCAGAAACAAGCTGGAATTGGGTCTGGGCAGCTCAGAAATTGCCCCCAATGATTTGCCCTTAAGTGAGTCACCTGCGAGTATCGGCGCATACGCTCGCTCGCTTTGCGCTGGCGCGCCCATTGGCAAAATCCTTCATCTGTGCGAGCGCGTGCCTACATGAACCTCTTTTGCGTGTGCGCGCCCCTTTGATGCAATTCCAATCTTTGTTTCTTCATGCATTCTCCTCCTTGTATGCTTTTCTCCTCATTTCTTCCATCCAATACTTGCCTTATGATCCTGAAATCACTCAACAAACATATCAAGGCATCGAATGGAATTAAAGTGAACTAAAATCACCAGTTTACGGCCTAAAAAGCATGTTTTTACATTTAAGCACAATTCAAAGGAGAATTACAAAACCATGCTATTTCATTGAATAAATGTGGAAAAAGGCGATAAAATCTCCCAAA
Source organism: Arachis hypogaea (assembly GCF_003086295.3). Lineage (NCBI taxonomy): Eukaryota > Viridiplantae > Streptophyta > Magnoliopsida > Fabales > Fabaceae > Arachis > Arachis hypogaea. The sequence goes on along the minus strand of NC_092037.1, from coordinate 43,923,970 downwards.
ATAAGCACAAGATAAATCACAAAATCGGGGTTTATCAGTTGCCTCCCAACAAGCGCTTCTTTAATGTCATTAGCTTTGACGGTTAGCTCCTTACGAAGATTGATATAGGCTCAGAATTTCTCCCCTTACAGTGAACTTTCTTCCTGTTTCTCGTGGATGAGCTCTACATACTCTAGAGACAGGCCACAACTCATTGTATGTGATATGACTGGCTTCTTGGTCAAGACAACTCTCATGCCAGGTGAGAGGCCTTCAGTGGGGACTTTTTTGTCCCTCCAGCCTTTAGGTACTTTCTTCTTAGTACCTTTGTTTTTAGTGCTTGTTGATGGCTGCCCAACACCAAACTTAGAATTCATGTTTGGGGGATAGTAAAGCTTTACACTGAAAGAGATGGTTGGAACACTAAGTGTTGCACAATTATCTCTCTTTTCTCAGAGGGAGAGTTGGGGTGAGGCATCTTGAGTAGAATGTGATCCTCTCCTAGTTGTAAAATCAGTTCTCCCTTAGCTACATCAACGATAGCATTGGCAGTGGCTAGGAAAAGTCTTCCAAGGATGATGGATTCATTCTCATCTTCCCCAGTATCTAAGGTAAGGAAGTTTGCAAGGATGTAAAGGTTTTCAACCTTTACCAATACATCCTCTACTAAGCCATATGCTTTCTTCATTGATTTGTCTGCCATCTCTACTGAGATGTTTGTAGCTTGTACCTCAAAGATTCCCAACTTCTCCATTACAGAGAGTGGCATGAGGTTTATACTTGACCCTGTGTCACACAGAGCCTTTTCAAAGGTCAGAGTGTCTATGGTGAAGTGTTCGGGATCTGGAAGCTTCTGAGGTACCTGATGAGCGGATATCTTATACGCTTTTTGTCATCATTTTCATATAGTTTTTAGCATGTTTTGTTTAAGTTTTATTAAGCTTACATAGGTTTTAGTGTAAAATTCACATTTTTGGATTCTACTCTGAGTTTGTAAGTTTTTGTACAATTTTAGGTCTTTTTTGGCTGAAATTAAGGAACTGGAGCAAAAGTCTGATTCAGAGACAGAGAAAGTACTGCAGATGCTGTCCGGATCTGACCTCTTTGCACTCAAAAGAGTTTTTTTCAGAGCTACAAAAGTCCAAATGGAGCGTTCTCAACGGCTATAGAAATCTGACTTTCAAAGCTTTTCAGAAACCTATAATAGTTCATACTTTGCTTTAGAATAGAAGGCCCAAAACTAGCATCCAACGCTAGCCTCCTCCCCCGTTCCAGCCGTCCAGTGCCCAAAGGAGGAGACCAGCGTCCAAACTTCCAAAGAGGACCCTTAGCACGTGGATCTCATTAAAGCCCAAACACTCACCCAGTGGGCCCCAGAAGTAGATTTTAGCACTAAAAGACTATTTTACCATTTCTTATTTAATCGTTAGTCATTAGTTTAGTATTTAAGGGGTATTTTACATAATCATAAAGACCTTTATGCCATATTTTCATTTATCATTGTGTTTCCTATCAGTATGTGTTTCTAAACCTCCTAGGTTAAGGGGAGGAGCCCTGCTGAGTTTTATGGATTAATAAAAGTACTACTATTTCTCTTCAATCCGTGTTTGATTCAATTCTAAGATGTATATTCATTTTTCAACATGATGAATGGGATTATCCGTGACAATCATCTCCGTTCATCATACTAAGACCGCATGTTTGACAACCACCCGTGTTCTTCCTAGGTTTGTGTGAATATGTGACTAGAAAGCATCGAACCACCAACTTGATTATACATCTCTTAGACAGCTAATCCACGACTTCGTTGGGGACTTCTCGAGACACCAGTTCACCCGAGATATAGGGAGATTAGGTTCTCTGTGGTAGAGGCTAGAATCCAAAGGCACAACATTCTCTGATCTGGAAGATTCGACCTTGTCTGTCGCATTTTGAGTAGGATCATCAAGGGAATAGACTGCTAGAGCTTCACCCCCGTTCATATTGAATGATCGCTGACCCGGCGTTTGATCTAAAGTAGAGGAGATTAATGACCATGGTCGTACGGCGTTGATCACATATAGCCTGTCATAGAAGAAATCATTCACAATTGAAGAAGATAGTAATACTAGAGTTAATTGATGAGCGGATAATTTGTACGCTTTTTGGCATTGTTTTTAGTAT